>NC_051158.1:78066664-78156334 GCF_013339745.2 Dermacentor silvarum
TAGGCGCGTGCTTATAAATGTACGTGCTTGTAATCAGCCAAGCCATTTTAAAATACCGCTTTATTGTTGCATTCGAGGCTCTGACTTACTAATGTTTGAACGTGGGCTGGTTCGTTCTTCGGCATATTTTGACAAAAAAATAGCGCGTAGACGAAAAAGCAATCTATTTTAGGAAAAAGACGTAATTCCATTCCGGACAAAGGCGCTTAATAATTCCGTTGCCATTCCATTCCGGGGTCGCGAAAATTTGGAATGATTCTGGAGTCATTCCGATTCCGGAGTGGTAACTCCGCAACACTGCTGGAGAGTCCGTCAGTTGTATCTTGCTCTTGAAGGATTTCGCGTAGGCGACTTTAAGCCTGATGCGGTGAAAGCATGATTAGTCTCGCGGCATGTAAATGTCACAGGATGGATCTATTTTGTATAGAGGTCCGTATTGGTGTCTTATGTATAGTGAGCTAACGCGTTAGCGTGTTCGTTCCCTCTACTAACCGAGCGATGGCGTCCTCTTCGAACCCCAAATCCTCACACTATATATCCCTCACAAAATCCCATCAATTTAAATGTCAAAAGACATCCTTGCTCATCAGTGCGGTGTCCGTAGAAAATACCCGCCGCCTCACCCAAAACTTAGCCGGGAAGAGGTCGCCGATTGGTGCAAAATACAGACCGGGGTATTCCCCCATCTAAAACTGCTAAACGCCATGTATCCCACCCGCTATACGGCCACGTGCCCTTGGTGCGGTGGCACACCAACACTAATACATGTAACCTGGGAGTGTACTAAGCACCCTTATAGGCCAACTAATAAAAAAATGTCACAGTTTCGCCCTAAGGGCGAAGCAATGAATGCGATAGCAACACAGCAATGTCATACGAAATAAGGTGAGCGGCTTTGGTAGCAATATGAATTGTAGTAAACATGACCTGATTAAGTAAGCAGGTGTGCTGCGGCGTAAGTAGACCGACATGAAGAGAGACTCGATGACCACGAGAAGGCGCGTGTGAAACGGTGGTGTTGATGAGAAGCGCTTCCCGTGGGCAGCGCGTGCGAAGGGACACACCTGTAGCGCTGCACTGCCGATCCGGGCAGCATTGCATGTGTAGCGTGCATTGGAAAATGTGGCCCGACTATTACTAACTGAATGAACAAGCGTGGTGTGAGCGCGCACAAACAAACATGAATAGATCACACTGAATGACTGCAGACAACGACCGTCAAAACTCTGGCAGCAAGCGGATACGCAGCAGCGGCGAAGGTACGTGCGGTCTATCGCTTCAACGGAAACTGAGCGGCGAATGCCCGGCGCATAAAGGTCAGAGCCGTGTGGAGATAAGAGACGGTGCTAGCGAGCGACGAGCGCGGTTGTTGGCAGAGTGGAAGTGCGCCCCCACCCCCTCCCCCGCTCCCTCCGGCGCTGGCTTCCCGCTTCCTTGCTTGCGCGTGGGAGATTGAGGGCGTTCGCTCTCCGTGATAGCGCGCGTCCCCGCACGCTTCCACTCGGGCAAACGGCGCGCGGCGAAGATTTTATCTATAGGGAACCTCACGGCGACGGCGGCGGCGACGGCGGCGACGACGGCGACGCCGACGGCAGAAATCTGGTTGAAGTGTCCATATAATTGCTATCGCAATAAAATATCACAATGGAGCAGTGGGAGCACAGCTCGCCCGTTCCGACTTAGCAGGACAAAGTCTAATTAGCCAGGTCAGGCAGGCGGCAGAGGCCAGTGGGACCCTGGACTGCGGGGCTCCGACCACCTCTACTTAAAATATTTTCCAGCCAAATAAAGTTTCTATATATATATATATATATATATATATATATATTAAAATGGGGATGTTGGTCTTCAAGCAGGCATGGATGTGGCGTTACGGAAGGCTATCCGAAAGGCAGGTCTGGTTACTGGCGAGCGCGAGCTCGAGCGTCAACAACAACCACACTCATCGTAGTCTTCTTTTCCCAGACATCGAAGCGCGGTTAATCGCCTTCAGAACAATTACCCCCCGCGGAATAAGGAGCCATCCTGGCGACCTAGGGGAAAGAACAGACAGGGGGAGCGTAGCACTGCTTGAGTCTGGACACCTGGACAATTTCTTGGCCGCGACGACGATGGTCAGACGACAGTTCTAACGGCTCGATGAGAAAGTTCACCGGAGATGTTTGTTGAAGTACACGATATGGACCCTTGTACTTGGAGACCAGCTTCGTTGAAAGGCCAGGTGTAGTGGACGGGACACGCAGCCAGACTAGCGAGCCAGGAGCATAGCACGTAGGAGTAGCGGAGGCATCGTGGTGTTGCTTCTGGCGCCACTGGTCTTGTGATGTGAATGAACGTACAAGTTGGCGGCATTTTTCAGCGGATGTAGCTGCATGAGATAGAGTCGTGGACTCGGAGGCGTCGGGTCGGTATAAAAGAATAGCGTCCATGGTACAAGAAGGTTCGCATCCGTGAAGGAGAAAGAAAGGGGAGAATCCAGTTGTGCTTTCAATGGCGGTGTTATAAGCGTACGTAGCAAAAGGTAGCATTCGGTCTCAATTGGAGTGATCTGGCGAGACGTACATAGCAAGCATGTCGCCCAGGGTTCGGTTAAAACGTTCTGTCATCCCGTTGGTCTGTGGGTGATAGGCACTGGTGGTGCGGTGAACGACGCGGCATTCACGAAGCAATGCTGCGATGACGTCGGAGAGGAACACACGACCACGGTCACTCAGCAACTCTCGAGGAGCTCCATGACGAGATTGTGAAGAATGAAAGCGGCAACGTCTTTTGCTGTGAACGACGGAAGAGGTGAAGTTTCGGCATACCGTGTGAGGTGATCGACGGCAACGATTATCCAACGGTTACCGTCTGGTGTACTGGGAATGGGACCGTAGATGTCGACGCCGACGCGGTTAAATGGTCGGGCGGGGCATGGCAGAGGTAATAAGGGGCCGGCGGCGTGTTGAGGAGGAGTCTTGCGTCGCTGGCACGTGGAACATGACCGAACATACTGTCGAACATAACAGTACATGCCACGCCAGTAGTATCGAAGCCTAATACGTGAATACGTCTTCACGAAACCTGCGTGGCCACATTGTGGGGCGTCGTGGAAAGTGGAGCAGATTTCGGAGCGCAGGTGGCGGGGAATGACGAGGAGCCACTTACGGCCGCCGGGGGTGTAATTCCGGCGGTACAGCACGTCTTCCCGAGTGGCGAAGTGCTCAGCCTGCCGACGCAATGTCCGAGAAGTGGGAGCAGACGTCCGGCCAGACTGAAAGTCTATAATAGAAGCCACCCACGGGGCCTTGCGCTGCACAGATGGCATGTCAGAGATGGCAAGAGCGGTGGTATCGCAGGTAGTATTTGTGAAGCAGACCGGGTCGGGAGGCAAGGGTGAACGGGAGAGGGCGTCTGCATCCGAATGTTTCCGACCAGAGCGATACACGACGCGGATGTCGTATTCCTGGAGGCGCAATACCCATCGAGCGAGGCGACCACTTGGATCTTTCAGTGACGACAACCAGCACAGGGCGTGGTGGTCGGTCACTACGTCAAATGGGCGCCCGTGCACGTAAGAACGAAATATCTCTATTGCCCAAATTATGGCAAGGCATTCTTTTTCAGTCACCGAATAATTGCATTCGGCTTTGTTGAGAGTTCGGCTTGCATAGGCACCGACGTACTCGTCAAACCCATCTTTACGTTGAGCAAGAATAGCGCCTAACCCGACACAGCTGGCGTCCGTGTGGATCTCAGTGGGTGCAGAGGGGTCGAAGTGTCGCAGTATAGGAGGCGACGTAAGGAGACGGCGCAATTCGTTGAAAGCGTCGTCGCATGCAGGAGACCAATCCGAAAGATTATTACTGCCAGCGAGGAGCTTGGTCAAAGGGTTGATGATCATAGAAATTGCGGATAAAGCGTCGGAAATAAGAACATAGGCCGATAAAGCTGCGGAGATCTTTCATGGTACTTGGTTTAGGTAACGCGGAAACGGCTGTAAGTTTGGCATGGCCCGGGAAGAATACCGTCCTTCGAAACAACATGACTTAGAATCGTAAGCTTTGCTTTCGAGCGGCGAAGTGGCATTTCTTCAAGTTCAGTTGCAGTCCTGCAGCTGAGAGGCAAGCGAGCACTTGTTCGAGGCGAGTTATATGGGACGCAAAATCGGAGGAGAAGACCACAATGTCGTCTAAATAACAAAGGCAAATATGCCACTTGAGGCCTCGAAGGATCGTGTCCATGATGCGCTCGAAAGTTGCAGGCGCGTTGCAGAGGCCGAAGGGCATGACTGTGAACTCATACAGGCCATCGGGCGTCACAAAAGCCGTTTTTTTCGCGATAGGCCTCCGCCATTGGTACCTGCCAGTATCCCGAGCGCAGATCTAAGGACGAGAACAATTCTGCTCCCTGTAGGCAGTCCAGGGCATCGTCGATGCGTGGTAGAGGGTACACATCCTTGCAGGTTATTCGATTAAGACGGCGGTAATCCCCGCAGAACCTGATGGATCATTCCTTTTTCTTTACCAGCACAACTGGAGAGGCCCAGGGACTGCTGGAGGGCTGGATTATTCCACGTTTCAGCATATCGTCCACCTGCTCATCGATGACACGGCCTTCTGCAGTCGACACACGATATGGACACTAGCGCAATGGTGCTTGTTGCCCGGTATCGATCCGATGAACAACTGCTGATGTTCGACCTAAGGAAGACTGGATGTGATCGAAGGATCCGAGGCTCGAAAACGCTGGAGGAGTTGCACGATCTCCTTGTGCTGCGCAGGTCTGAGGGCGGAATTGACGGCATTTAAGAATATGTCGACAGGATCATCGGTGCCCGCGGCAGGAGCGATGGCACAAATCGGTAGTGATGCCTTAACTCCAAGCATTGCATCCTCGAAAAGGCAGTCAAAAGTCTCGAAGATCCCCAGACACTCGCTGCGTAGTAGAAGTGACGGACATGCAGATACATTGCACACGTAGATAGCTGCAGAACCATTGCATAAGTTGATGACAGCCCACGGGAGGAGGAAGTTTCGGCACCGAGCAGGAGCTGCAGATGGCGAAAACAAAACAGGTGAGTTGGCGGCGGCAGGCGAAAACACCGGTACCAGAACGACGGACAAAGGGGTGATGTGGACGTCAGCCGCGGCAAACACTTTAGGGGGAGTGTGGTCGTCGAGGTCAGGGCACGGCGTCGACAATGTCAGTTCGGCACGAGCGCAGTCCACGAGGGCTTGATGAGTAGACAGAAAATCCCATCCTAGGATTACGTCGTAGGATTATCGGGACAGGACGACAAACTTAACGGAATACATAACATTTTGAATAATTACACGGGCTGTGCACTGAGTGGTAGGCTTGACGTGATGCGAGGTCGCCGTACGCAGGGAAACATCGGTAAGCGGGGGTCGCTTTTCTCAGATCACGGCACAATTTTTCGCTAATTACAGAAACAACAGCTCCTGTGTCGACAAGTGCACGCACGGCGATACCTTCTACCATTATTGGTAGAATCAATTTCGTTAGGCGGGTAAAAATGAGGTCTTGGATAGTTCGATGATGGCGCAGTTCTTGCCTCGGGAACTGCGGCTGTTAGTTTTCCTCTCGTGCGGGCTAGGTCGGCGAAGCATCGGGGAGAGGGATCGGCGACGGGGAGAAGATGACCGGCGTGAGTCATACGGGCGGCGTGTAGAAAACGGGTCGGCGACAGGAGAAGGAACTCGTGGTGAGTGCTGAGCACCTTGATAGGTATGCGAAGCCACACCATGTTGAGAGCGGAAGCTGCGACGGTACAGTGGCGGGCTATATGGCCCGCAAGACCACATGCGAAGCATATGGGCCAGTTATCAATGGTGCGCCACGGATTCACAATAGATGGTCCGGTGGGCGAAGAAGGATGGGGCACCGTGCGTGAGGGTAGCAACGACGTGTAGAAGGACCTGGTGGCCCGGTAGGCGCCAGAAAAAGATGGGGCCTGTGGTCTGGCAAGAACGGCAGCGTAAGTTAATGGCGTAGGGACAGGCAACGCCGGAGGGGCAGCTGGTAGTGCCTGGGCGACTTGCGTCTCAATGACCTGACGAAGAGGTGGGTCTAAAGATGACGGCGCTGGCTCAGTTGTGTGGGCGACAAGGGAAAGTTGACGTGCAACATCCTCGTGGATGAACTGCTTTATGTGTGGTAGCAAAACGGTGTGATCGGCAGTGGAAGGGTGGAAATGTCTGCTGTATCTTGAGCAGCACGGCGCGTCGACGCACGCTGCTTTCGCAGCTCGTCGTAAGTCTGGCAGAGCTGTATCACGTCGGCTACCGTTTGGGGGTTCCTAGCGACAAACACCTTAAATGCGTCGTCGTCGACTCCTTTCATGATTTGCTTTATTTTTTCTCCTTCGGTGAGAGATGGGTCGACGCGCTTGCACAGCGAGAGAACATCTTCGATGTAGCTTGTAAACGTCTCCTCCCTGCGTTGGACTCGACTGCGCAAGCGCTGTTCCGCGCGAAGCCGGCGCACGGCGGGACGACCGAAGACCTCCGCCACGGCTGCAGTGAAGGTCGACCAGTTTGTTATTTCGGTTTCATGGTTTTTGAACCAGAGGCCGGCTACATTAGTGATGTAAAGGTGAACGTTCGTGAGCTTGGCGCGGTCATCCCATTTGTTACAAGAGCTCACTCGTTCGTACTTGGCGATCCAATCCTCGACGTCCTGGTCGTCGGTGCCGCTAAATACAGGTGGGTCGCGTTGTCGGGGCACGACAGCACAGTGGATTGTCGTTGGCACGGGAGCAGCTTGCTATGGGCCAGGATCAGTCATGGTGACAGCTGATGGTAGCGTCCGGCTGCGAAGTCCCAGGATGAAAAGTACCCCGGTACCTCCACCACTTAAAATGGGGGTGTTGGTCTTCAAGCAGGCCTGGATGTGGAGTTACAGAAGGCTATCCGAAAGGCAGGTCTGGTTACTGGCGAGCGCGAGCTAGAGCGTCAACAACAACCACACTGTCGTGTTCCGGGGCTTCCATGAACGAAGAGGCAGACTGTATTTCAACATGCTTTATTGCATGGTGGCAACTTAAATGGCAGAATGACAGCCAAGGAATACAAGGACAAAATGGACACCCAGCCTTGAAGCCAGCGATTATATAAACGTAGTGGGCGAGGGTGATGTGATCGCGATATGGGCCGCGTGACAGCAAGGGAACGCTATCACGCTATGACGCAAGTACACGTGTACAGATATGCGACATCGCCCCACACTTATTTCGGAAACACGAGTATAATCGCAACAGTTTATGGCACATAGCGATCAGGTGGCCGGCGCTGTCTCTGTGGGTAACGATGTTCGTTTGCAGAGTTTGAGCGCTCCACCGGTTGACGCTGAATGATCGCCGTGGTGTCGTTATCGGTTGAAGAGTCGGCAGCTGAGATCTGTACTGGAGGTTTTTGATGGCTTCTCACGAAGGGTAGCTCGAACTCTGTGGTGTCGGGGTTACCCTTGCGGATGTGGTTTTGGTGACGCACCCACTGGAAAACACCACGTGGAGTCATGACACTTAAACGGTATGACACAGGTCCCGTACGGGCGAGAATTGTTGCACAGAGCCACTTGGGTCCAGGTCGAAAGTTGCGCACCCGAACGTCATCACCAACACCGAACATTTTCTCACGACACGGGTGACGCCTTGTCTGACGAAATTGGCGCTGTGACACTTTGTTCTCGACCGATGGTCGCACCAGGTCTAGCCTTGTCCGTAGGCGCCGTCCCAGGAGCAAGGTGGAAGGGGCTTCCCCTGTCGTAGCATGAGGCGTATTACGATGCGCCAAAAGGAAGTCTGCTATTTCCGCAGTCGCTACCCTCGGATTGGTCTTTCGAAGCGATGCCTTCAAGGTTTGGACACAACGTTCCGCCAAGCCGTTGCTGCTTGGGTGATACGGTGCGGTACGTACGTGTCTTATACCCCTTTGCTTGAGGTATACTTGGAATTCTGCAGAGATGAACTGGCTTCCGTTGTCGGACACCACTGTTTCCGGAAAACCAAATCTGCAGAAAAGTTCATGAATACATGCGATGGTTGCTTCTGAAGTAGTAGTGGTCATGGGACAGACTACCACTAAGTATGAAACACCTTTTATGGGACCTGCAAAATCGACGTGCAGGCGTTGCCATGGACGCGTCGGCCAGGACCAAGGATGGAGCGGTGCTTTCACTGGTAAACTGCGTGTCTCAGCGCATGTTTGACAAGCGGCAACACATCTCTCTCTATGTCATGGTCGATGTTTGGCCACCACACATGGCTTCTTGCCAACTCCTTCGTGCGCACCACTCCTGGATGTCCCTCATGCAATTCATCTAGGACAAATTGACGAAACTTTTGTGGTACTACAACACGCATTCCCAGCATGACACAACCTTGATATAAAGAAAGCTCTAGCTTCCTGTAGAAGAATGGTTTCAGGTCTGCAGACACGTTCGTCGGCCAGCCTGACAAAATGTGCTGTACTACTTGCCGAAAAACTGGATCACGTGCAGTTTCTTCTGCGATTTGTTTACTGCAGACAGGCATGCTGTCTAAACGCAAAAGCAAAAAATTTTCTTCGGCCGCATCTCTGCCAGGTTGCTGAAGTGGAAGGCGCGATAAGCAATCAGCGTCCACATTCTGAGCTGAAGGGCGATACTTCAAAGAAAAAGAATATGCAGAAAGTGTGACTGCCCAGCGCTGAAGTCTGGCGGCTGCTATCGCTGGAATGCCTGTTTTGGGTCCAAATATTGTCTCAAGCGGCTTATGGTCGGTGAGCAACGTAAAATTGCGTGCGTAAACGTAGTAATGAAACTTCTTGACACCAAACACCAGAGCCAATGCCTCTTTCTCTAGTTGGCTATAACCTTGTTCAGCCTTTGTCAGTGTGCGTGAAGCATACGCTATTGGATGAACTTGCCCTTGTGAAATGTGCGACAGAACCGCAGCTATTCCATAGGCGGAAGATCACACGACAGGCGCACTGGCCAACTTGGGTTGTAGTGTGTCAAAATAGGCTTTGACGTTAGCAGTTTCTTTACATGTACTAACGCACTTTGACAAGCGGCATTCCATTCCCAAGCTTCGGTCTTGCGTAAGAGCTTGTTCAGGGGAAACAGTATAGATGACAGATTCGGAACAAACTTTCAATATTAATTTATGAGCCCTAGCAGCGACTGCAGTTGCTGCTTATCTTTCGGAGTCGGTGCATTCGTGATTGCGACCAACTTTTCATCTGTCGGCCGCACACCGTCTTTCGTGATCACATGACCCAAGTATTGCAGTTCATCGCGAAAGAAATCGCACTTGGAAAGTTTTAGACGCATTCCGCGTTCTAATAGCCGTTTTAGCACTGCTTCGAGGTTAGACAAATGTTCTGCTTCCGTGCGGCCCGTGATCAGTATGTCATCGAGATAACACGTCACGCTGTTCAGTCCTTTCAGTGCGTGATCCATAATACGCTGAAATATTGCGGGAGCCGACGAAATGCCAAACGGTAGGCGGTTGACCAAAAATAGAGCTTTGTGCGTGTTCAGCGTCAGATATTGCTTGGACTCGTCATCCATTTCGACCTGCTGGTACGCTCTGCTCAAGTCTATCTTCGAAAAATGTTTTCCACCTGCAAGTGCGGCAAACAGCTCGTCCGCTTTTGGTAGAGGATACCTTTCGATGTCGAGTATTGGGTTTAGCGTGACTTTGTAGTCGCCGCATAATCTGACTGAACCGTCGCGTTTGACCACTGGCACGACAGGCGTAGCATATGGGCTCGTTGTAATGGGCGTAATTATCCCTAGCTCTTGTAGCTTGATTAATTCGTGTTCGACATCAGTTTTTAGTGCGAAAGGCACACTTCTAGCTTTGAAAAATTTAGGTCTTGCCTCATCCTTGAAGAACAGAGTAGCCTTTTCACCTTTTACTGTGCCGAGTTCGTCCTTGAACAGGTCTTGATAGCGGCTTAGCAAGGACTCGAGCTCAGGCGATTTCTCGGAGCTGCTTGTCTTCCCCAGCTGCATGTGGTGAAGACCTTGGATTTGCGTCCAATCCAGCTGGAGGTGCTGCAGCCAATTGCGCCCCAGTAGCAGCTGGCCATCCTGGCGTAGCACATACAATGGCAGGCGCTGGGTCTGTGCGTTGCACTGGACTGCCACAAATGCTACTCCGCAGGGCGTCACACGTTCATTCGTGTAGGTTCTTAGAGTAAGGCTTGTCCTGCGAAATTGAGCACTTGGAAAGAGCTAACGCAACTAACTGATAACTGATACAGCCGCATAACTGATACAGCGGCTCCTGTATCGAGTTCCATGTTCACTGGTAGGTCGTTAATGGTAACTTCGACCATGATCGGTTTTGCTCTTACTTTTGCAGCGGCTTTCACGCTTTGCAAGTTGCTGCGCGGCAGTGCCAGGGTACGAACATGCCGCTTATGTTTGCCTGGCGATTCTTTAAACTGTCTGCTCCGTCAAGCACGCTTGATGTGGCCCTTTTTGTTGCACTGAAAGCATTTGGCATTCATATACCGACAAGAGTTTGCTGCGTGTTTCAATGACCCGCAGCGATAACATGAGGCAGAAGTTTGTTCAGTGCTGTTAACTTTGTGGACGTCATATTCTGTCGGTGGCGTTGATCGCGTAGCAGACGCACTTTGAATAGCCGCTTCGATAGCTATTGCACGATCGACTGCTGTTTGAAACTTAAGCTGATTGTCTTCTGCAAATAAGTTGCGTTGTATGTCAGCACGTAGCAGCCCACAAACAAATCAGTCCCTTAAGCCTTGATCAAGAAAAGTGCCGAACTCGCAAGTTTGTGCGAGCCTCCGCAGCTCTGCGGCATACTGAGCAGTAGTCTCTTGCGGCAATTGCGAGCGGCGATGAAATTTGGCTCTTTCTCCAACAACGGACAGTTTTGGCACAAAGTGGCTTCGCAGTAGCTCTAGAAGTTGCTCAAAAGACTTCTTAGTGGGAATATCCGGAGACGTTAACGACTTCAATAATGCGTATGTCTTCGGTCCTACCATGCTTATCAAGGTATCAGCCTGCTGCTGAACCGGGACCTTGTTAGCCCGTAGAAATGCTTGGAGCCGTTCCTCGTAACTACTCCAATCGGCGGAAGACTCATCGAATGGTTCTACTTGCCCCAATTGTGACGACATGGCTGCGTTGATGTCTTCCCGTGGCCGTCTACCAGGGTCCAGCTACCAGGGTCCAGGCTGTCTACCAGGATCCAGGCTGTCTACCAGCTCGTCGCGCCAAGACTATGTCGTGTTCCGGGGCTTCCATGAACGAAGAGTCAGACTGTATTTCAACATGCTTTATTGCATGGTGGCAACTTAAAATGGCAGAATGACAGCCAATGAATACAAGGAAAAAATGCACACCCAGCCTTGAAGCCAGCGATTATATACCCGTAGTGGGCGAGGGTGATGTGATCGCGATATCAACCGCGTGACAGCAAGGGAACGCTATCACGCTATGACGCAGGTACACGTGTACAGAAATGCGACACACACTCATCGTCGTCTTCTTTTTCCAGACATCTCAGCGCGGTCAATCGCCTTCAGTACAATATATATATATATATATATATATATATATATACATACATATACTGAACTATACAAAAGACTTTGTGACTGTGTTCAGTTATTTGTATTTCAAAAGTAATTACTGGAAAGCTTTAGACGCATTCGCGCCGTCGCTGTCGGGCCTTCGTACTGTCCTGAAATGGACGGCGTATGCACGGCACACACATGGAAGATTAAAAGGCCGCCTCCCGAGACGGCGCATTGCTTTTGGCTGCAGAGAGAGAGAGAGCAAGCAAGAAAGGAAAAGCAGGGAGGTTAACCAGAAGTATATATATATAGAAACTTTATTTGGCTGGAAAATATTTTAAGTATAGCGGTGGTCGGAGCCCCTCAGTCCAGGGCCCCACTGGCCTCTGCCGCCTGCCTGACCTGGCTAATTAAGGACTTTTGTCCTGCCAAGTCGGAACGGGCGAGCTGTGCCTCCCACTGCTCCATTGAGATATTATTAGTGGGCCTATGAGGGTGCTTACTACACTCCCAGGTCACATGTATTAGTGTAGGTATGCCACCGCACCAAGGACATGTGGCCCTATAGCGGGTGGGATACATGGCATTTAGCAGCTTTAGATGGGGGAATACCCCGGTCTGTATTTTGCGCCAATCGGCGGCCTCTTCCCCGCTAAGTTGTGGGTGAGGCGGCGGGTATTTTCTGCGGACTCCGCGCTGATGAGCAAGGATGTCTTTTACATTTAAATTGATGGGATTTCGTGAGGGATAGTGTGAGGGGTTGGGGTTCGAAGAGGACGCCATCGCTCGGTTAGTAGACGCTCGAGCTAAAGCGTTAGCCTGTTCGTTCCCCTGTACCCCCGAATGTCCCGGGCACCAGAGTAGGCGATGGCGGTGGTTGAACGATTTGGGGGTTATCGCGAGGCTAGCCGCAGTCACGTGCCCCTTAAGAAACATACAACATGTCTCCCGGAAGTCAGTGACCACGACTGAGTCCCTTTCCGAACGCTCCGCGTGAGCGAGCGCGATCGCCACTGCTAACATTTCGGCTGAGGTGGGGGAGCCCGCCGTGGTCGACGCGGTAATTTCCTGCTGGCTGATCGCGTTCACGACTGCCAGGGCGTACCTCCTTTGGTAGCGCTGCCCGGTAGCCTCTGCATACGCAGCTGCGTCCGTGTAGTACGTATTGTACCTAGCGTTATTGGAGTACATCGATTGAATATGTTGTGCGCGTGCTTTGCGCCTTTCCTTGTTGTACTCGGGATGCATATTCTTGGGAATTGGAGCTACTGTAATTTTGGATCTCACCGAAGGAGGGAGAGGTCGGCCTCTTCGGTGAGATAAATCGGGTATGCTGGGATATTAAGTCGTGCCAATATTGCCCTACCAGTTTTTGTGAAGCTGAGGCGCTCCCTCTGTCGCATCAGGGTGGCCTGCCTCAGTGCGTCGTTCTGTTATGCAGTGGCTTATTTTAGCTTTTGCCGAACCCGCCCCAATCGCAATTGCGCGTTTTTTGGTCGGAACAGCCTTCGTGGCTGCCTTAAGTTTTTCTGCCACAAATACCTTATGTTTTTCAAAATCGTTCGTGCATAGCTGCTGAAATTCCATTAGTTTTTGATTGACTAATGTCATCATGTCGTGCATGAATATTTTTAGGTTTTCCGTTATCATTGTTTGGATTTGCACTGTTGTTGTCTGCTCGTTATTTGCGATTGAAGTTGTCGGAGACGGCGCGGAGCCCGAGGTTATGTCTGTCGCCGCGTTCGTTTCGGCTATTTCTTTAGTCTGACGCGGCGTTTCCAGCTGTTCTATTTTGTTATTTAGTCGCGCCTCTAACTCTGACATCTGCTTCTCTAGTGACTTTCGTTTGCGTTCTTCTTCTAAGAGCTGTTCTCTAAGGCGCGCGTTTTCCTTTTCCAATTTCTGAATGCGTTTATCCTTTTCGCCGGTGTTTTGTTTTGGAGCAGTGGGAGAAACAATCCTCGCCCAGCTCACCTGCTGTTTTTTAGGCAGTGGCGAATTCGACCGCGGCGAAGCCCTGGAGCCTGAGGGGTCCCTCGAAGGGGTACTGCTCTTCGCTGTGCCTCCTTGTGACGATCTGGATCTCGATCGGCGTCGATAGAGGTCCTCCTCCTCCGTCGACTCGAACCAGCACCCCGGTGCCTTTTTGGTCCTCTGTTCCGACCGCTCCCGCGATCGAGACTGGTGAGTCGTCTTCCCGCGTTTGGCGGCAATCAGTTTGTTCGGGCACCGACGGGTCTCGTGCCCCGCCGCCCTGCACACGGCGCACTTTACTTCACATTCGTGTCCTTGTGGTGGTGGATTTTCGAGTCCGCAGCCCCGGCATATGTTCTTGGGGTTCGGACACACGTCCTAGCGGTGTCCCTCTTGCATGCACTCCAGGCACATTTGGACTGTAGGCCTGTACTCCGTACACCGCATTTCTACTCCCATGTAGTACACGCATTTCGGGCGCGTGCCGCCCGAGAAGGTGAGGAGAGCGGTGTTTGAACTTCCAAGCATTCGGGCCCTTTCGATGGTCACTCCTTGGGTCCTTACTCGCAGGTGTTGCTGAAGATCTGCTGATTCGGTGTGTGCTGGAAATCCGTGCACCACCCCTTTGTAGCTATCATCTGGATCCGCTACGTACACGTTGAAGGGGTGTTGTTTGCCTCGCAGCTCCATGCATGTTATTCTACGAATGACGTCCGCCACTTCCAGTGAGGGTGTGGAGACGATGATGATATTCGTCCCCTCTCGTATTCGCAGTATAAAGTCCTCTCCGGTAATTTTTCGTTGGTTCGGTCCGCTTCCTGGGATTATCGACCCGGTAGAGCGAATAATCGCTTGTGGTATTTCTGTTTTCAGGTATTCCTTGAGCATTAGTCCTTTGTGGGGTTTCAGTATTATTTTTATGTCATTCTTCGGTAATGGTGGTAGAGGCTAGAGCACTGCACGGGCTCGGGCTTACCCGAAAGCTCGGGCCCGGCCCGGCCCGTGGGCCGGGCCGGGCCGGGTAGAGCAGTTTTTTCACGGGCTCGGGCATGGCGTGTGCTTTTTGACCCGGGCCCGGGCCGGGCTCGGGTTTTTTGACGCGGGCCCGGGCCGGGCTCGGGCTTTCTGAGAGTTATTCTCGGGCTTCTCAACTCTGAAAAACATGTATTTTTCGGTCTCGGGCCGGGTTCGGGCCAGTTTCGAGTCGGGCTCGGGCCGGGCTCGGGCTTAAGGTAAAGGGGTGGCGGGCCGGGCCGGGCGGGTAACGTAGATTATTTCCGGGCCCGGGCCGGGCCCGGGCCGCAAAAATCGGCCCGTGCAGTGCTCTAGTAGAGGCTTCCCCCTCGCCGGGCGCATGTTGCGACGACCAATGCCCGGTTCGCTGTTTTGCCCGTCTCCTTTCGCGCCGCCAGCTGATGGCCCTCCATTAATGTTATTCTTGTTGGAAGCCTTTTCCTTGTCATTGTGCTTGGCAGCCTCTCGCTGTCGCCGCGATAGAACTAACTGCCAGCCGTCCGTCGCCTGGTTGTGGGCGGCGATCCCCTGGCTTTTGCTAGTCCCCGCTTCGGAAATTCGTCTTGTGTCCCCGTTTTCGTCCGCGTTGTTATTAGAATGCGGGGGGGTTATTTGGAGATCCATATCTTCTGATGAAGTCATCTCCTACGCTCGGTAGGGGCGATCCGGGTATTAGCAAGTGGGGAGGCGGTCGCTCACGAGCTAAGCCTATCAAGGCCTAACGGGGCTGCCGCCGCTTCGAATTTTCAAAGTCGCGCGGGATGACGAAATAATCACTCACGGACTTGAACTTGGTCTTGAAACGCAGCTTTGGTAGAGTGGAATCCGATGGGATACTCGAGGCAGGTGCACTTGACGAGCTTTCGGCTAAAACGTTGATAGTCGGCGGAGCCCATATGAATGAGCGCGTTCTGCCGGAACTTCGTCTTCGTCACTCTAACCAGAAGTAAGTTCCTGGATAAAGGGGTTGGATAAAGGGGTCGGAGCCCATATGAATGAGCGCGTTCTGCCGGAACTTCGTCTTCGTCACTCTAACCAGAAGTAAGTTCCCGGTTTGTTACCCTACACTGGGTTGGGGTGCGGGATAAAGGGGTTGGAGAGACTGCAAGGAGAGAGAGAGAGAGCAAAAAAAAACTACAAATAATTACACCATCTTTTCATAGGTGAACCCTGAGTAGTATGCGATGCAGCCATGGGGTCGACTCGAAGTTCGGGATCGGCCTGTCGCCACTGCCGTTCCGTGGCAGCGGCTCGAGCCCTCTTCTCCGCGGCGCTGTCAACGGCGCTTACACTGGCGTCGACGCTGGCGCTGTCCGTTGCACTCATAGCGGCGTTGCGGGAGGAGAATAAGTAGGGTGCCTCGATAAGAGGAGCGGAGGGCGCGCGCGCGTCATTATACCGCGAACTACAGTGGCGCCCCCCAGTGGAGTATGCAGCGCCTACCGTCGCGCCTCTAACCTGAGCTGCTTCGCATTATCGCGCGCGGAGCCGCAGGTGTTGCCATTCGTTGCGCAATCTGGAGAGGAGAGGAGCGTCGGAGAGGAGAGGAGGAATACCGAGAGGAGAGATGACACAAGGAGAGGAGGGGGAGGAGGATATGCATGCGGAGTGCGGGTGTGGACGCCGCACGGCTATAGTGAACTATAGTCGGGTACAACTTTAGAAGACAGGAGATGCCCCGCCCAGTTGACCGAAGCGCAGCAGCCAATTCCTCCGCGACTAAAGAAATAGCCTGCTCAAAAAATCGTGACTGCTTTTAAAACGCGTATTTGTCGTGCAATGGGGATGTTTGCCTAGCCGCACTCGATCTGGCGTTTGAACGGTAGACCGAAACAAGTCAAAAGAGAGCTATGTCGAAGCGGGTGAGCAAGCGCTGCTTGTCTTCTTCCTTCGCCAGCACCGTGGCCCAGTCCCTTCAGTACAATTATCATCATCATCATCAGCCTATATTTTATATCCACTGCAGGACAAAGACCTCTCCCTGCGATGTCCAATTACCCCTGTCTTGCGCTAACGTTTTCCAACTTGCGCCTGCAAATTTCCTAAGTTCATCATCCCATCTAGTTTTCTGCCGACCTCGACTGCACTTCCGTTCTCTTGGTATCCATTCTGTAACCCTAATGGTCCACCGGTTATCCATCCTACGCATTACATGGCCTGCCCAGCCCCATTTCTTCCGCTTAATGTCAACTAGAATATCGGCTATCCCCGTTTGTTCTCTGATCCACACCGCTCTCTTCCTGTCTCTTAACGTTACTCCTAAGATTTTTTGTTCCATCGCTCTTTGTGCGGTCCTAACTTGTTCTCGAGCTTCTTTGTTAACCTCCAAGTTTCTGCCCCATATGTTAGCACCGGTAGAATGCAATGATTGTACACTTTTCTTTTCAACGCTAGTGGTAAGCTCCCAGTCAGGATTTGGTAATGCCTGCCGTATGCACTCCAACCCAATTTTATTCTTCTGTAAATTCCTTACTCGTGATCAGGGTCCCCTGTGAGTAATTGACCTAGATAAACGTACTCCTTTACAGACTCTAGAGGCTGATTGGCGATCCTGAATTCTTGTTCCCTTGCCAGGCTATTGAACATTATCTTTGTCTTCTGCTTATTCATCTTCAACCCAATTGTTACACTTTGTCGATTAAGGTCCTCAATCATTTGTTGTAATTCATCTCCATTGTTGCTGAATAGGACAATGTCAACTGCAAACCGAAGGTTGCTTAGATATTCGCCATTGATCCTCACTCCTAAGCCTTCCCAGTCTAAGAGCTTCAATACTTCTTCTAAGCATGCAGTGAATAGCATTGGAGAGATTGTGTCTCCTTGCCTGACCCCTTTCTTGATAAGTAACTTTCTACTTTTCTTGTGGAGAACCAAGGTAGCTGTGGAATCCTTGTAGATGTTTGCGAAGATATTCATGTATGCCTCCTGTACTCTTTGATTACGCAATGTATCTATGAATGTTGGTATCTCTACTGAATCAAATGCCTTTTCATAATCTATGAAAGCCATGTAGAGAGGTTGATTGTACTCCGCAGATTTCTCGATTACCTGATTTATGACATGGATATGATCCATCGTAGAATATCCCTTCCTGAAGCCAGCCTGTTCTCTTGGTTGGCTGAAGTCAAGTGTTGCCCTGATTCTATTGGAAATTATCTTGGTGAATATTTTATACAATACTGAAAGCAAGCTAATGGGTCTATAATTCTTCAGTTCTTTAACGTCTCCCTTCTTGTGGATTAGTATAATGTTGGCTTTCTTCCAGCTCTCTGGTACGCATGAAGTTGTGAGGCATTGCGTATAAAGGGCCGCAAGCTTTTCAAGCATGATATCTCCTCCATCTTTGATTAAATCTACTGTTATTCCATCTTCTCCAGCAGCTTTTCCCCTGGTCGTGTCTTTCAAGGCCCTTCTAACTTCAGCGATAGTTATAGAAGGAGCCTCTGTATCCGGTTCATCACTATCTTGAATGAAAGTAGCTTGGCTGTTTTGGGCACTGTACAGGTCAGTATAGAATTCTTCCGCTGCCTTTACTATGTAATCGAAATTGCAGATGATATTACCATGCTTATCTTTCAGTGCATACATCTTGGCTTGTCCTATGCGAAGCTTTCTTCTTACTGATTTAATGCTGCGTCCATATTTTACGGCTTCCTCAATCTTTCCCACGTTATAATTTCGAATATCCCTGACTTTTTTCTTGTTGATTAGTTTTGACAGTTCAGCGAATTCTATCTGATCTCTTGAGTTGGACATTTTCATCTTCTGTCGTTTCTTTATTAGGTCTTTTGTTTCTTGGGAGAGCTTACCTACTGGTTGCCTTGGTGCCCTACCTCCCACTTCAATTGCTGCTTCTGAGATCAACCTAGTTACGGTTTCATTCATTACCTCTATGTTGTCTTTATCTTCCTTTTCTAAAGCTGCATATTTGTTTGCAAGCACCAGCCTGAATTGGTCTGCTTTTACCCTTACTGCCTCTAGGTTGGCCTGTTTCCTCTTGACTAATTTCACTCTCTCTCTCTTCAAATTGAGAGAAATCCTAGACCTCACTAACCTATGGTCACTGCACTTAACCTTACCTAATACTTCTACATCCTGCACTATGCTTGGATCGGCAGAGAGTATGAAATCTATTTCATTCCTTTTTTCTCCATTAGGGCTTTTCCAGGTGCACTTCCTGTTGCTGCGCTTCCTGAAGAAGGTATTCATTATTCGGAGCCTATTCCTTTCCGCGAATTCTACTAACATCTCTCCTCTTGCATTCCTAGAATCGCTGCCGTAGTTGCCAATTGCTTGCTCACCAAGCTGCTTTTCCCCCACTATTGCAGTGAAGTCGCCCATGACTGAAGTATACTGAGTTTGCACCTTTCTCATTGCTAGTTCAACATCTTCATAAAACTGTTCTATTTCTTCATCATCGTGACTATAGGTTGGGGCATAGGCTTGTACTACCTTCATTTTGTACGTCCTATTCAGCTTTATTACGACGACTGCTACCCTCTCATTAATGCTGTAGAATTCATCAATGTTGCCCGCTATGTTGTTATGCACTAGAAATCCTACCCCGGATTCTTTCTTATCTGGAAGACCTCTGTAGCAGAGGACGTGGTTGTTAGTCAGCACTGTGTAAGCCTCACCAGTTCTTCTGACCTCACTAAGGCCAATAATATCCCAGGAAATGCCTGATAATTCTTCAAATAGTCCTGCTAAGCTAGCCTCACTCGAGATGGTGCGCGTGTTGAACGTTGCCAGGTTCAGTCACTCCCCACCAAAAGAGGAGCCATCCTGGCGACCTAGGGGCAGGAGAAGACAGGGGGTGGGGGCGTGGCACTGGTTTAGGCGGGAGACGTGGACAATTTCCGACGACGGCCTGGAAGAAGGAAAAGATACAGGAGTGGCTCACAAGCAAGAACATCGCCTACGGTGAAAGGATGATAAAGAAGCAGCTGCTTGAGCTGGTGGCATCTGTAAAGTCACGCTTTCTGAGCTACATCGTAGACAACACAGCTGTAAGGGCCGGTTGCATTGTACTCAGGCTCCCGCCGTACCATTGCGAATTTAATCCCATTGAGCTTGTGTGTGCCAAGGTCAAAAATGGCAACGCTGCGGACAACAGAGACTTGAAACTGTCCACGGTCGACGTCATTTTGAGGGAGAAAATCAAGCAGGTAACGGCGGAACACTGGAGGAAGAACATTCAGCATGTGATGGACTTGGAGGCAAAGTTCAGACTTGACACAACTGGGAGTGAGCACATTCAACCCATCATCATCCATCTGGGTTAACATGACACTGAAGAAAGCGACTCCGACTGCGAGCTGTCTGGCATAGAGCCACTCGACGAAGCATAAAGGCTTCTTATTAACGAAAGAACAGCCCTTACTAGGGCTACCCAAATTTTGCCGGTGGGTTCGCAACAGACAACCATCCATTATGTGACCTCTCAAATAAATAAGCAGTTCCATTTATGGCGTATTCCTTATAATAGAAGCTGAATTCTGATAAGCAACGTCCTGCACACATTGTGCTCGACTTAAGAAGTGGCATAGAAACACATTTAAATGCTGGCATATCTGAATTGAAACACTATTGTTAACCCTGATTATCGTTGGCGGGCTCAAAATGCTCATTCGGGCAGCCACCGTCGAGTTTTACGCGCCCCATAGTGAAATAGCAGAAGTCAGAGCACGCTTTATGGTTCTGATAGCAGTCTGCACTGGAAATCACAGCCATGTCATAGCGAGTGCTGGTGAAATAGCAGCAGACAACACGAAACTGACAGCCACTGTCAGCAGCTTGAATGCCAAAGCACATTCATGTGGTTCCATTTTTTATTTTGTTATCTGGCTCACACAAGTAATGCGATTAAGAGAACAAATATAAGACATCATAACCTTAGTGAGGCCCAAAAGTCTCATTCAGGCAGCCACCGTCGAGTTTGACGCGCCCCATAGTGAAATAGCAGAAGTCAGAGCACGCTTTATGGTTCTGTTAGCAGTCTGCACTGGAAATCACAGTCATGTCCTAGCGAGTGGTGGTGAAATAGCAGCAGACAACACGAAACTGACAGCCACTGTCAGCAGCTTGAATGCCAAAGCACATTCATGTGGTTGCATTGTTTATTTTGTTATCTGGCTCACACAAATAATGCAAATAAGAGAACAAATATAAGACATCGTTAGCTTAGTGAGGCCCAAAATGCTCATTCTTCAGGCAGCCACCGTCGAGTTTGACAAGCCCCATAATGAAATAGCAGCATTCAGAGCACGCTTTATGGTTCTGTTAGCAGTCTGCACTGGAAATTGAAGTGTTGTCATAGCCAATTTTCAATTTATTATTCTGACTCGAGCAAATAATGCGAATGCAAGCACAATTATTAACGTGATTAACTTTGCTAGCATTTTTTGTCATATTTACGTACCGGAAAAATGCTCAGAAAAATTGAACGTTTTAGTCAGTCACTTTGTTCATTACAAGCCGTAGGCAAGGTGACGGACATATTCAGACAGTGATATTGGTGAAGTAATAAATGGTTAAAGTTGCAAAAGCTCTCACAGCACTCCTTTGCTGCACCCCATTCACTAGAAAACTGAATTTGTTATGATTAAAGTGTCAAGACAGGAAATGATACCCCACTGCACAATGTTATATATGTGTACCACCGCATGTGACGGGCAGCAAAACCATCTGTTTATTAAGACTTAATGCAACAACATATCAAGGTGCTGTTTCACAATATGGCACCTTTTCATGTGCACTTCTGGCAAGCTACCGTATGCACTGATGCATAAACACTTTAATAGGGGTAAGAGACGCAGTAACTGTGCAAGCCACGTGATGCTTTTAACATTTCGTATCTGTCAATGTTTCTGTTGTCACAGCTGATAAAAATTTCGTTGGTGCAAGTTGGTTAATCACGTTGCAGCAACAGCACAAGAAGCAAGGTCAGAATAGTAGGAGAAAACAAAGCAAGGTGACAGACTGAGGAGGCAAGGTAGACAAGAGAGAATGGCTTTAATGACATCGAAGAGGCCAGCCCTGCTATTCACAGGACTTGGTGCTTTGAATAAGACGAGTTAATGGAATTGTAAAGAGAGACGTGGCTGCAGCATGCGTATACAAGAACAAATGCAAAAATAAAAGGATAGAAATAGGAATAAATACATACACGCACGGAAGAACTCACTTATTCACACACATGAACACAAACGCGAGAGCGAAAACTAAGATCTAAAATACAAAAAGGGCAAAATAACAAATATAAACAAACAGACAAGAAAACACGCACACACATTTAACGCAGACGCGAGTAGAACTATTAGGAGTCAGTTCACAAGCAGCTGTGCCTACTTTGTCGTACTTTTTTTAATGTACATAATGGCTCTGTTGCCTTCACTGTCGTAGGAATTTTTTTAGTAGCGACATATCATGACAAAGCGCAAAGTTGTGTTGTGGGAAAGCAAGTCGAGCGCTGGCAGCACAGCTTCGCTCAAGCAGCGCTCAATGACAGTCGCTCAAGCAGCGCGTGTTAGTCACTGATTGTTAGCATTGGTGGAAAGCAGCAATCGACGGTGCTACACAACACTCGAACGACGCTGCTAGACGCTCGGCTATCTTATCACACTGCTGTCAATGGTCGGTCGTTTGCACGCTGAGCTAGCAGCTACGAATCTTTGCGTTGGAGGTTGCTTTCACAAATCGTTTCTGTTGAGAAACTCGCAGGTTGGTTTCATCCGCGCACGCTTTTCTCATTTATCCTGATAATGGTTTTGCTCCATCACTGCACCCCGTCCGACGAGAAACGCAGGGGCACAGTACACAAACACACCCGCCGCTCACAGTAGGTACCAGACTGAAGTCGAGAGTATGACGGAAGCCCGTCTGGTCGGGATGATGCATAGTTAATAGGAAGGGATCGAGACACCGCTCATATTTCAACCATTTTTGGTCGGTGTCTCGATCCCTTCCTATTAACTAGGTACCAGACTTTGGCGAACTGTCCCCGTCGTAACTTCACTTAGGAGCAAAACAAAACACCGCGGAACAAACACGCACAATGTTTGTTTGCAGCGGTATGTCGCCGCGGGATCCTGTTTCCACACGAAGCGTAGCGTAGCGTCACCGATGTTCGCTGGAATCTTTCTTCGCCGGTTCACGGTTCAGAACAAACGCACGCGGTACAAATTGTGCATCGTAAGCTCACAATAATATTTCCGGCATGACAGACCACCACAAACAATTTCAATTCACTCTGACGAAGGGAGACGCACAGAGCTGACGCGACTCGGCCCAGTTCGAAGTGAGGGCGGCCATGTTAGGCATGGTCTCCGTCGGCGGGGACACCGGCCGTCCGGCTCACGACGTCACCTGAAGCGCACACGTATTGGTGGAGGCTGGTGTGCATCCGCCTTTGAGGGGCAAATGCCTCTGCCTTCTAAAGTTGTATCCGACTATATAATGTTCTAGTACACTGTAGCACGGCGGATGGATGGAGGGAGGGAGTCACATAGCCCCGACCATAAGCTGCTTCGCATCTAAAAGACACAGGCATAGGTAACAGAAGAGGCGTTCCAATCACAGACGTTCACACAGGCCAGTGGACTTCAGGAAGCGAAGGAGCGCTTGCACGGCCTTCTGATGCGATGTTGAGTAGCGTCGATGTTGCAGAATTCTTTCTTCCGATAAAGGCTGGTCGTCTAACTGGTTCGGCACGACGGAAAGCGATTGTCTCTGAACACTGTATTGTGGGCAATGAAAAAGAACATGACGAATCGTTTCCGGGTCTCCACAATTCTCACATGCTCCACTGTTGGCCATCCCTATGCGGAATGCGTAGGCATTGGTGAACGCGACGCCCAACCATAGCGTACATAGAAGGGTAGCATCTCTTCGGGAAAGTCTTGGTGGAAGTCGAAGGCTTAAGGTTGCATCCAAGGTGTATAATCGGGCGTGCATAAAATGTGGTTTATTCCAGTCTTATGGAGTGCATTGGAGTGCAAGTAGGAGGAGCATCCTTGCAGAATCTGTCCTAGAAAGCGGGATCGATAGGCGGTTGTCTTCTTCATGAGCAGAACGAGCAGCTTTATCGGCAAGTTCATTTCCAATCATTCCACAGTGCCTTGGCAGCCACTGAAAGATTATTTCGTGTCCTTTCTCAGTCAGGTGGTGTATGGCCTCTGTGATTTCGAAAACGAGTTGTTCCCGTGGACCGCGCCGTAAGGCTGACAGTAAACTCTGCAGTGCCGTCTTCGAGTCGAAGAAAACGGACCATTTGTGTGTTGGTTCATGATTATTAAAATGTAGTGCGACTCGAAGCGCTGCGAGTTCTGCTGCTGTCGACGTTGTCAAGTGAGATGTTTTCATCTTGATAGTGGTGGCTTTTTCTGGAATAACGACAGCGGCGGTAGAGCTGTTCTGCAAGACGGAGCCGTCGGTGTATATGTGGGTGTAATTCCGGCACTTTTCATATAATAGGAGTAAGGTAAGCTGTTTAAGAGCCGGCGATGACATATCTACTTTTTTTCCGGACGCCAGGTACTGTCAGGTTAATCGTTGGCTGAATGAGGCACAAAGGAGGAGTGGAAGGTCTCGTGGCAGGTGGGAAGCAAGATGGTATAGCTTCACGATGCGCGGATACCATTCGGCAGAACGAGGCGTGTGGTCTCTCCACAGGTAGAGAGGCTAGAAGGTGTCAAGGAGTCCGTGCAAGGTACCTTACGTGCATTCTTATTGCTTCAATTGCCATGTGGGTCTTTATGAGGTGGTCTCTGGCGATTGCAATAGTTGCTGCCGTTGACGCACTTCGAGGAAGACCTAGACAAATATCCGGAGCGCCTGGGCCTGCACACTTTGTATTGTACGTAGGCTTGTTGTACTTGCGTTAGTCAATGCTGGCAACCTGTACCGCAAGAAGCCGAGAAAAATTACTCTATATAGTCGAAGCACAGCGCTTGTGGACATTCCCCAGGTCTTTCCAGCCAAGAATTTCAAAAGGTGACAGATGCCTGTCAACCGCTTTTTCATGTACAATACATGGGGGCTCCATGAGACGTCTCTGTCAATTATGGCACCCAGGAATTTGTATGACCGTAAAATTGTATCATCTGCCCATTGATTAATACACTGTAGTGCGTCATAGGCTTACGCGTAAATGCCACAAGTGCACATTTATCAGATGAAATCTCCAGGCCTTGATTTCGGAGGTAGTGTGTAGTCTGAGTGGCAGCTTTTTGGAGCCTGGCGCGCAGCTGTAGGCGTGTCACTCCGGACGCCCAAACGCATATGTCGTCCGCGTACATTGATAATTTAACTGCGTTTGGAAGGTGATCAAGGAGACCAATCAGCGTAAGGTTAAACAACGTAGGGCTCAGTACGCCACCTTAGGGGACGCCACAGTAGGTGTAATGCAAAAGAAGTGCGGCCGTGCTCGGTGCTCACAAAGAAAGATCGCATAGAGAGATAGCTATGTATCCATCGGAACATCCGACCACCGAGGCCTACCTCTTCGAGAGCGGCGAGGATCGCTTCATGTATAACGTTATCGTACGCCCCTTTGATGTCGCGGAACAAAGAAGCGCACAGACGTTTACACCCTTTTTGGTGCTGAACATAGGTAACCAGGTCGACGACATTATCAATCGACGAGCGGCCATGTGGAATCCTGCCATGGCATCTGGGTAGACGTTGTGGTATTCCAAGTACCACTCCAGGCGTCCGAGGATCATCCTCTCCATCACATTTCCCACGCAGCTCGCCAATGCAATCGGGCGATACGATGATAGCTCCAACGGAGACTTTCCAGCCTTCAGTAGCGGAACTACGTGACTAGTCTTTCAGCTTGTGGGAAGTGTGCCAGCTCGCCAGGATTCATTATAGATTTCAAGAAGAACACTCCTCGGGCGCTCACCCACATGACTCAGAGCTCTGTAAGAAATTCTGTCAGGTCCGGATGACGACGTGCGTCTGCACAAAGCTAGCGCCGCCTTGAGTACATGGATTGAAAATGGTAGATCCATGCGGGGGTCACGTGGTGGTCACGGAGACTGGCATGGAGACTGGTCATGGAGACTGGTCACGGAGACTGGTCATGGAGACTGGTCACGGAGACTGGTCACGTGGTCACGGAGACTTTCCAGCCTTCAGTAGCGGAACTACGTGACTAGTCTTTCAGCTTGTGGGAAGTGTGCCAGCTCACCCACATGACTCAGAGCTCTGTAAGAAATTCTGTCAGGTCCGGATGACGACGTGCGTCTGCACAAAGCTAGCGCAGCCTTGAGTTCATGGATTGAAAATGGTAGATCCATGCGGGGGTCACGTGGTGGCGGGAAGCTGATGAAACGTGATAAATTGTTGGAAGCTGTGCGTTGCCCGGAAAACCTGGCACAGAAGTATTCTGAGACATCAATATCCGGTCGTTGTTGGAAGAGGGTCCGATCCTTGAATGGAGACCGTTTTATGGGTTGCGTCCTGAGCCCTCGCACCGTCCTCCATAAGTGCGATAGGAGCTTGCGAGGGTCTAGGGATTCACAGAAAGCAGTCCAGTGTTGTGACTCTAGCTTATCTAACCGGCGCTGGATCTTCTTTTGTAGGCGTCTATCACTCCGTACATCGTCTATTGACTTCGTGCGTCGGTATCTACGTTCGGCACGTCGCCGTATAGCTCAAAGTCGCTCTAATTCTACGTCAAATTCAGTTAATATCGAAGAGCACATTAGAGTACGTGTAATGTCTTGCACTGTGGTTTTGATTATGTCTTACAAATTATATAATAAATTACCTTGACATTGGTCTTCAATAAGAGCCTGGAATTTGGGCCAGTCCACTCATCGGATGGTACCACTTGACTTCGACGACGACAGTCCTCTGATCTTGACATATATGGGAATATGGTCACTCCCGCGCGTTTCAATGTCCGTAAACCATCCTGTACACCTGAAGAGACTTCGTGATACGAAGGCCAAGTCAAGACAGCTGCTTTATGTGGAGCCGCGTAAAAAAGTAGGACTGCCGTCATTTAAAACCCAGAGCTCGCTGTCGGAGGCGATTGATAACAAGGCTCTGCCTTTCGCGTTGATTTTCGTACTTCCCCAGATTGTATGATGAGTGTTGAAGTCCCCGATGATAATCCATGGATAAGGAGATGTTGACAGGATATCTCGTAATCTTTTGGAGTCAAATCTTCTTTATCGTGATAGGTACGCACGGACAACAGTGATGGTAAGTCTTTTCTTTTTTACTGTTAAGCATACGTATTGGTTATCGTCATGAGGTGCCACAGGCTGAAGAATGTAAGTGAGGTGATGGCCAATAAACACCATAACATTGCTTTTTTCACCACTAGTTGATGACATAAATGATTCATGGCCGGATAGCCTGGTTGAGTTCGATAAGTTCGGCTTGCAGATGATGATGATGGGAAACCTGCTGGCGTACACGAACCGTCGGAAATCGGCGATGCGCGATCGGAGTCCCCGGACATTTCACTGGAAGATTGCTGCTTTTCGGACCTCCTAACGAAAAGACAGTTGCTGGTGAGCCATGACTTACTCAAGGGCTGCCACCACCGGACTTAGTGTGTCCAGTACTTGCAGTGCACTTTTGGCTGACGTTGTGTGGATGTTATTCAGCAACACGCGAATAGCATTCATTAGGGACCGCAGTAGCGATACCACTTGCTGATCTGTATGTGGTACCTCATCCGATGGAGCAGCTTGCTGTACTGGATGAGGCACTTTCTGCTGTTTATCAATGGGTCGTGTACTTGGAAGCGGGGGCCATTCATTTGTAGAGAGACGTCTCGTAGTTTTCTGCCGTCCCGTGTCAGCGTTTGCTGCGCTCGGAACTGCAGGTGACTTTGCTACTTGAAGAGGTAATGCATTTTTCGAAGCTGGCGCAGTCCTACGTGACGACCGTCGTCGGCGGCGGCGTCTATGTCGCACTGTTTCAGCAGCCTCCATGTGGGTGGAACTGTCCCTAACCATTTGTTTCAGCACAGAACCTTCCTTCCTAATCTTCGGGCAGTCTTTGGAAGAAGCGCTGTCAGCGCCTTGACGGTTAAGGCACTTCAAAACAGTCGCATTACAGTTTTGTTCTGAGTGTGGCTCGGCGCATCGGGGACACATTGCGGAATTTCTGCAAACGCCCTTGACATGGCCTATCCTCTGGCACTTATAACATTGCAGCGGTTTTGGAGCATATGGTCGAACCGGGTGGCGGAAGTGGCCAATTAACCTTCACGTAGGAAGGAAGGAAATCACCCCTGAACGTTAATTTTATACAACGTGTCTTACCAAGACGGCCAGCGTGCACAATAACGTTGCTATCACATGCTGGTTTTATGAGCACTTGGTCTGTATCAGGGATCTCAATGTCAATGTCATAAATGACTCCTGCAATGATGGTACCATCCGCTGGGACAATGGATCGAACCCTTATGTGGCCCAGCTGCGTTATACGCTGCTGAGGGCTCAGCGCACTCGTGGTCATCACGTCGACGGCTAAGATGTTTTTCCGTGCGTTTATCCTCACATCCTTGATATCGTTTGGTACAGTGTCCTCAAGAAACAAGGACAGTGCTTGCATGTTGAGGACGCGCACATTGTTTGTCGAGTTCTCTGGCACAAACAGGACGGTATGAGTCCATCGTTGAGGTGCAGTTTTTACAGTGAACGAACTTGACTGCAAACGCCTCAAAGCAAGGTCGAGGTACCATTACCTTCAGCTCACTCGGCTGTGCCGTAGAAAGGACAGCTTTATGGCTCCCACTTCAGGCATGAGGGTTGTGCGCATTTGTGCTGATGAGCTGTGTGCATACATCTGAGTTGAACAACAGTGAACGCTAGGCTAAATGTATCGCATTCTTTCTTGGAGCCCGGAGCGAAACGGCGAGTTTTCTTCTGTCTAAGTTCATGTACCATCAAGCTGCAATGTCTACAACGCCGCTGGCTGCGCTTCTCATCACTCCAGTGTTCTGAGACGCCATCAGCGCAACGCGAAACCTTGCTAACCTTTTCAGTGCATTGCCTGCGGGTTAAACTGCTTATTTCGTTATCTCCTGTCAGAACGGAGGCTGCCTGAAATTTCATCAAGTAATCAAGTGCTTAATAAGCTTGTGTGAAACTTTCACCAGATGCAAGTACAAAATTGATGTAGGATTACATTCCTAGAAGAGAGAGAAAGATAGGTTTTTCGGGCGCAAGTGCTCGGATACCGTAATACCACAATAACTGGAAGGATATAAACATTCAAAATATTCGTTTATTTCAGAGCAAAGGTCAAGCGCCATCATGCTTGATAGCACTGACAAACTTCCATGTCTTGCGCATTTTACTCGATGAAGTCATTGAGAAGTCCAACACACTGGATGTACCAGCGGTGTTGCTTCAGAGGCCTTTATTGCAACGTGCGCAGCATTCTTTTAAAGGACCGTATTCTGGCGGATTTGATTGACACCTGTAAAGATTAGCAACATCTTCAAGCAACCCATGGTACCGGCGAATATATACAATGTAATATTACGAAATTGAGGCAGTTGTAACACACTCGTTGAAATCGCCGTCACAAATAATCTTTTACACGCTTCTATAATTTTTTTTGCAAATAGACACTTAATGCATGAAAATAAGAAGGTGTAACAGAAATGGATCGGATCTATGTGAATCTAATTGTTCGTTGAGCGGGTAAATGAATAATATGCAACATAATTGGAAGCATGTAATATCCTACATTCAATCAAAACGCAGCGTAAACTATTGTTCATCTTTAACAATCTCAGAAGTTAAGACTTCAATGTCAAGTGATGTTATGTATAAAATAATATCGGTCACAGGTTATGACGAAATGCAAACAGCAATTAATTCGAATGCCCTACGTGGGACGTCGAAGCAGATACCCGTCACAAGGATAATAACTAACTTCGTTGTTTGCAGAGGGAAGAATGGTGAGTATTGGTGCAAACAGGGACATGTGAGAAAGGTATGTCAATAAATTTAGGGCCCCCAGACTACTTGTGCCACAATGGTGCATACTCAGCGGCCCATGAATGGGGAGGCCAAATATGAGTATTATAAGAATGCGAGGACACCTAAGCACTTCTTATGACTTGTTGATGCGAATGTGCTAAAGCACAATTGAACGTCTCTAAGCGGTCCTTCGACATATGTGCTGCTGCCCGACGACCCACCAAGCAGTAGCAGACTGCGGTTCCAACGCCACGTGCCACCGACGTCCCGCGCGACGAGAGACCGATAGAGAAGCAGCGGCGACCAAGGCCGGAACTGATACCGGTACGTGCTACCCGAGCCGGCAAGCAGCACCAGCCTGCGATGCTGGCTCGGGCACCGCATGACGGCTTCCTAGAGCTAAAGCGAGGGTGACGCGGCGTCGCAACGATATGTTCTCGACCCCAGGAACACATGGCGCGCTAACACGGCCAGATTTTCTGTGACACCGACACCGACGCCAGGTTTTCTGTGACACAGGGCCCTTAACGCTATCGCGTTAATAGCGTTTATTGATATTGCAGCATGTTGGAGCACTATTAATAAAAAAATTGCCGCGTATCTGCGCGCTTCGCTACAAATGTCGTCGAAAGACGATAGTCTTCTGCCGGCCGTACTACATGAGTGCTGGTCTGATCCGCGGCCACCCGTGATGCTGTTCTCGTACCATTTCCATCTTGGTATGATAAATGCAATGGAGGTTTGTTTGAACAGATTTCATTTTACCGCATTATTTCATCAAGCGGCCATTTATATTTCGCCCTGCCTCAGACAGCGCTTCCTTTATGTTGAATCGGCCGCATCTGGCTGGCATTGATAAAATTGAGGAGGCGCGCATAGCATGGCATTTTCAGCGCAGCTTAAGAAACTAGGGTCTTTAGAGTTACGTATCTATGTATTTTCTATTAAAGGAACACACCTCCTAATACTTACCTAGTGATGTTGCGCCTCAGATATGCGTAATATTTACTTTGTGATCGATAACGTTCACAAGTATGAACAGCCGTACCAGTTTAAGTAGTGTGGGCGGTAAGCAAGTGGTCCAACTTTGGCCGGGTGGCTGAATCAGGTGACAGACAGACAAACAGACAGACAGACAGACAGACCAAATTTTCAGCGTTTAAGTTCCCCAAGAAAGACTATCGTCTTTAAAAAATACGTGACGGTCTCTGTCAAAGTGACTATAAGTGAGCCAAGTGGGCACGCGCGAGCGTGCGTTCTTGTAGATGTAAACGGCCATTCTTCGCGAGGCGCCGCATTGCATTCCTAACGTTGCATTCATTAAAACGCACCCGTAGCTTTTGAACGGATGATGGACTATCTTCTGCTTGGCCTGAATAGGAAACGATTCCTCTGTTACCTAGATGATGTCGTTATGTTTTCCCCCGACTTTCCCACCAACCTCTGCCCGTTAAAGGAAGCTTTCCAGTGTCATACAGTGTTTCCAGTGTCACCTTAAACTGAATAAATGCCACTTTGGCACAAGGCAGCTCACCATCCTTGGGCTTGTGGTATCCAAACACGCTATTTCTGGTCTCCAAAGACGCAACCAAGCTCCGTGCAGTTGCTGAAGTTCCAAAACATTCGTCCTTGAAAGAACTCCGCGGCTTCATTTGCCTTTCTTTGTTCGTACTTCCGCCGCTTCATTGGGAATTTCGCTTCGATCATATGTCCCTTTACTCAGTTTCTGTGGAGCGTTTCGAGCAATTGTTTGCGCGTAGTTGCGCTGACGACACCTGTGAAGTATTTCGCCGAGCCCATCACGCCACCATCGGATGAAACCTATCGCGGACATGAAACCGTCCATATGCAGCGCCTTACTTTGTGTGATGACCCGCTCGTGCTACCTTCCCATTGAGTCACCAGAATGGCTGCGTCCCCACAGAGAAGGGGGGGGGGGGGGCGGGTATTGTGATGAAGACGAAGGCCGTACGCTGCAGCCACGTCTCAATTTCTCCGCTGGTAGCGGATCACACGCTCCTGGAGCTCTGATCAGATTTTAGTAGACGCTACTGCTGCTGCTATGGCCACTCATTATCTTGCCTTATAATATGTCTCTATGTAAGCGTAGTCGCACGAAACTGGTGCAAAAATACAAGTATATCCGAGTGCCACGAAGCTAGACAGAACCAAGGTTTTGTTTGCAGTCACTTGGAGCAACTCAGACTACTTTTATTTTGCCTAATTACTTAATTAGTTATCAATACTTTAGCAACTTTTCAAATAATACAATCAGGAAAAGAAGGTCAATCAGAACATTCTATAGGCCATCATGAAAAGTTTCGATTCATCTGTCGGCTGCTCTATGCGTGCTACAGTACTGTTCTATAATTTTTTTTTGACACGTGATAGCTTGGCAAGAACTCTGATGTGGCACGTATAGAGCAACGCAAAGATGTATAGAGCATATTTCATGACGGCCTACAATTTTCTGCATGAATATTTCGCTCACATTTTAATGTTTCAGAAGGTAATTAGTAATAATTAACCAAAGTATTAAGTCAAGTAATTATTATTATTTAACAAAGTAAAACGACACCACTGCGCTGGTTATTACAATCAGCGCTCTTGCTTGTGCGGTGTTTTATTGTTTGAAACTTTGACTTTGTGGTATTTGTGGTTATGCAACGGCTGCTTTCCAAATGTTGCGCCGCTCGCAAAAATTATTTACATAAGCTATGGAGCACTTGATTGCGCATTTTATTGCAGATGACGCAATCAAGCATAACACAAGGAAAATTGCGTACACACTACCCAGAGCGTGTCATCTATTTTCGCCAAATGTGAACTTTGTGTCACGTAGGGTTCCCACGGGACACTGAGAAACATAACGTACGTTCACAAAGCACTTTCAAGCACATGTTCAAGAAATTTTTCATAAGAAGTTGCGTTTTATTCAAAGGCATTTGACATCGCACGCCAATGAAGCGGAGCTTTTCCTACATCTTTGATCAATTTGACCTTCGTTGCGTTTGTAGTTATGTCAGGGCAGCGGTAAAAATTTTCCGCCACGCGTAAAATACACTCACAGTACTCCAGGGCACTTACAAAAGTAATTTATTGCAAGAGCCGAAATACACACACCCACAATGATCTTTGCCTACACATCACCCATTACCTGGCCCCTACTTTCACTTAACGGAAACAAGGTCCTCCTTTTGTTCACCGAGCATAGCGGCTCCACTTCCTACCGCAGGTACAAATATCACAACAACGAGGATCTATCAATTTTCACACCACGCTTACACTTAAGCTAATAACGTTAAAACTTCGCAACACATTAAACATATGATGCCCCATATTACTGTTAGATATGAGGATTCTGTAATGCAGACATCTTTCCAGACATTTGGAAACGAGAGTATTAACGGCAGCGTTACCTTTAGAAACACTTTATGAGTTATTCCAGAACTAGTATTTGATCCACAGGCATTTATTTTCGCACACAGTTCCCATAATTGTCCGCATATTTCATCTATATTTTATCCTGGTGGCAAGTACTGCTACGTATTGGCAGTGGGCTAAATTTTGTGCTGCTCGTAAAACACGTTCATCGAGCTCCGGATCACTTGCATACGAAATTTATTGCAAAGGCCGCCAATACCTCACATATCTTGAATTTTGCGTACACATTAGCCATATCTTGCCCCTTATTTTCATACTATCTAAAAAAGTTGCCTTGTCTAGTTTATCGAGTATGCCACAGAAACCAACTGCGGACGTGGTATGACACATGAAGGTAAGAAAAAAAAAGGTTTCAGTAATTCTTTGTAACACTTCTACTTAAACTAGGTACGCGAAAATGTTGCCACACCTGCACTTTATATTATAACAAATTTAACCAAATTTGAAGTAGGGGTGTCGTACAGTTGTCTTAGTACTTTCGTAAGTATAGCGACCGAGGAACAGCAACTGCATGCTTTGTCGAAAGTATAAAAATGGGAGAACATGAGCATTGAATAATTATATTTAGAAGACGCATTTGCCCTAGACGCTTAAAATGTTCGACACATATCACCTATGGAATGACCACGATTTTTTTTCAAGCAACGATATCTATGCAATGCATATTCCGTCCACAGAAGAGAAAAACCCTTTTTAAGCATTTTATATAGCGCTTCAGCATGAGCCAGAAACAAGGGTACAACAATTTTCCTTTAAATCTTTATTCACACATTCATTTCACTATTAGTATGCTTATCACATTTAGGAATCCCTACATTTTCTCTTAAAATAGACTTCGTGGTTGGTGAAATTTTTTATTAAAACTTCAAAAGTGGCAAAGAACGTTTTTTTAACTATTTTAGTCGCAATAACAGCTTCCCTGCAATATTATTTTAATTTTTGGCGCCACAACGTGGCGCACATTGTGACGCACTACAGTGTATGAAGCGCCGTGAAGTGCCAGTGTGGAGGAACAGTCACACCTGAAAGTGCGGCGTCGTGTCCTCTGCCACAATATGTGAGCGCGTCAAACCAGTGTCTAATCGAAGTGACTTCTACTTTCAGCAGTATAGTGTCGTCGCGAGGCAGCCAGCCTTGCGTTTGAGTACAGTATTTAAAAGTCCGGTGGTTTCACTAACTTGAATTTAAGGGACTTCATAGAGGCCGTTAAAACATTTCTGTCATAAAAAACTAATTTGGCCCCTCTCGCTAAATCCACCTTTTGACGATTGCAACCTTATCCTTTTCTCTCAAAAGGGAAGAGTTTGGAGTTGAGGCAGTTTATTTAGCCTGGAAGTAGCATACGTCGGCCCCATACCTGCAACGCGTTAACCTAAGCCTGACTTCACAGCTAAAACTCTGCTCGTGTAACAATGCTACGAGTGAACTGCGCTTCAGCGCACGCAGCTTGATTGGCTTTATTGAGCGAAATGTACCAGACAATACAAAGCCACACGTGCAGGCGTTACTGCTGCTACGCAGCTTTTCTTTGACGCGCGTCCACGCTTGCTGCACTGGTTCTCCTGGGCACATACTGACGCACTGGCGTGTTGAACCTAACTCGGCGTATCGCTGTACATGGCAAGGTTACTGGCATCGGGACGGCCATCTTCTGCTTATCGACCAAGTGCGACACCTGTGCTGGTGGTGTCTATATCACACAACACAGCGCATCTTTTTTTAATCGTATGCAGCCAACGAAATATTCCGCAACACACCATTGCTTTCGTTTGCTCCTAATTGACGAATTGAAATCAGCTTAAGACTATTTCCTCGCGTTATTGGTAGAGTGTACTATAATGGGGGAGTGGGTCCAGCGGACGCCTTAGCAAGCGGCGAGGGTGAAGCAAAAAACAGGGAAAATGTGGCGGCGCTGCCGTCGCCTTCTTCAGAACCTCCGGCCAATAAACGTTGGCTACGGCTGTTTCGGCAGCGCTCATTGGCTGAGGCGAGCTCGCGGGCTGAGTAGCTGTCGTCTGCTCGACGCACCATCGTTGTTGCGTCGTTTGCGTTCTTTCCGCCCCTCTTTTTCCATTTTATTTACAATAGATCGGTGGGGGATAATCTCAGTGTTACCGCCACCGAGTATCCGCCTGTCAAAGCTCCATGCAGCTGCGGTAGGGTCTCCGACGGACGCGAATGAGCGGGGCCGCTCATTCGGAAGAAAGTGACTGTGGCGCCACCTGGATTTTCCATAAAAAATGCCTCAGCGCAGGGCTATCGTTAGACCCACTCCCCCAATCTAGTACACTCTATTATTCGCAACCCAGAGACGCCATTTTTGTTTACACTATAATGGAAATCAGACATGCAAACCAGGGGGAATACTCTGTAAGTGTCCATCTAGTGGACCTGTCCATTTGGTCTGGTGCTGGAGTTCTGATTGGCTGGGCTGGGGCACGTGTGAGAAGGAGACAGGCGTCTGCAGGCAATAAACACTTCAGCAGCAGACGAAATGGATATGTCCACTAGGTTGGACACTTACAGAATATAGCCCCAGAACGCCTGAAAACAATGAATGGGAAAAAACTAAGTACTTTTCCATAGAAAGATTTCAAATGCGAAGCATTTCTTGGCGAAGCATTTCTCGAGCTACTTTGACAGTATCTCTCTATCTATCTAGCCGCCTACGACTTTGTGCTTTCAGGGTCGTTTCGATAACTTGGTAAGTACCAAAATTGGCATAGTATGACAAGAGTACATGGCGAACATAAATGATATGCCATGGCATGAATGACGTGGCATGCATGTCATGTAGGTCATGAAACAGCCGCCTGCGTCTTGGTGCTCTCATGGTCGTTTCGTTAACTTGGTAGGTACCAAAATTCACATAGTATAACAGTAGTGTATGGCGAACATAAGTAGTAGGTCATGACATAAATGTCATGGCGTGCGTGTCATGTAGGCCATGACAATGACGCAGCGAAAAAGATTAACACTCAAATGTCACTGAAATGGGTTCTCACGTGGGTACAAACTGAAGGAAACACTAAAGGACAATGGCAGAAATCATAGTCATGAGCATGACCCGCGAAAAAAGATTAACATTCAAAAGCACTGGAATGGGTTCGGACGTGGGCGCTAAGTGAAGGAAACACTCAATGATGATGGTGGAAATCATAGACATGAGCATGACTCAGCAAAAATGATAATGACTTAGCAAAGAAAGATTAACACTCAAAAGCCACTGAAATTGGCTCTGACGTGGGTACTAAGTGAAGGAAACACTATAGGATGCTGGTAGAAGTCATAGTCATGAGCATGACTTGGCCAAAATGACAATGACTCAGCGAAAAGTGATTAACACTCAAGAACCCTTGGAATGGGTTCTAACGTGTATACTAAGTGAAGGAAACACTAAAGGATGATGCTAAAAGGCATAGTCATGAGCATGACTCAGCAAAAAATGGCAATACATCAGCAAGCAAGATTAACTCAAATTCAATGGAATGGATTCGGATGTGGTACTAAGTCAAGGAAAAGGCTAATGGTCAATGGTTGAAGTCATAGTCATGAGCTTCGCTAAGGCTTTCGCCTTAATTAACGTCTCCTAGGTGTTGCTAAAGGGACTTCTTAGGACTCCTGATGTGAATGCCATGACATGTGGGCCATGAAAAAGCCATCTACATCTTGGTGCTCTCATGGTCGTTTAGTTAACTTGGTAGGCGCCCCGCACACTGCTTCGCATAACATCGATTCCCTCTGGGCGTGGGATCTGCCAGCTTTTTTCTTTCTTTTTTTTGAACTGACTCGGTAAATGACCCGGGACGCCCTGTATAATAAAATATATGTCCAAACTTTACGTACCCTGAGACTTCAATGTGTGGATCCGTGCCAGTGCAAGACAAATAAACGCACGGTCCGTCCAACAATTTACCCTGTCCTCTAGGAATTGTTGTTCCTTCGAAGGTACATTCATCTAAAACAAAATCAAAGGCATTATCACTCTGGTAAATACTCCAATAGGTTTGAGAGTGATGTAACAAACCTAATCTCCTGCCAGATGAATAGCTAATGATATTATTGCTTAAGTTAATTTTCTGTGGCACATTACTCCAGTTGATGAAGTAGAGGACACTGATCAAGTCAAATTGAGAAAAAGAAATAGAGACATTTCGAAGCACGTATGGGTTCCATGCTTACACTAAAGCAAACACAAACGACTTGTAATTTATAGGTATATAAGTTCTGCGGTTAAATGCAAAAACGAAGATACGATTATGAGGCAAGCCGTAGTGGGACTCCGGAATAATTTTGACCACCTGGCGCACGTTAACATGCCGCTAGTGCCCAATACACGGGCATTTTTATACATTTCACCCCCAATGAAACGCGCCCGCAGCGGCCGGGATTTCAACCTGTGCCCTCAGTCTTGGCAGTGCAATGCCATAACCACTACACCACAAGAGAGGGTGGTTTGTCGTTTTGTACACCAAGACATGACGTAGGCAGGCGTAGATAAAAAGCAGTTACACATGTGTCGTGTTGATAGTGCCTGCGGTCGTTTGAATCTGTGAAGATTCCACAAATTCCTTATCATCCCAGATGAGAACTCGTGGACGACAAAATAATTTCTATTCAACCCATTCGTTTCGTGCGCGTATGGTGAATACCACCTAGATAACACAAGGCCTACGCACTCCGATCCATGACGTCATGCTACCTGGCCCGAAATTTCCATTGCCAAGGCTGGCGTGACGAAAGAGGTGACGTCAAAATCACAGTTGCTTACGTGGGAGCATGCCCATGAGATTCTATGGCAGTCGGGCCAGGTAGCATGACGTCATAGATGGGAGTGCGTAGGCCTTGTGCTATATAGGTGGTGTTGGTATGGTACGGAAAGCAATTATAGTTGCGTCATCGTTCTGCCAACTGCTGCATGTGTACCGTGTGTACCACCCCTCGGGTTTTTCCCAACCATCATCACCACCCGCAACCGATGGGTTCCTTAGGACTCATTTTATCGTCAGCACGCCAAGAACAAATTTTCATGAGCATGCGTAAAGAGTGGGTTTTCGCTGGAGCGCGATTATTATTGCAATTAGACCTCACGGGTTATTTCATGTTGTTTTTGCTGTAGGACCAGCTGGTAACGCAGTCATTTCTTTACCTCTGACTAACGTCACTCTTGATTTTAACGCGACAGTGTCAAGGGCCCCATGTCACGGAAAATCTGGTGTCGGCGTCCGCAGCATTGTCCGTTAGAGAAAAATTGTGCCGAACCACGCAGGCACTCCGCGTGCTGCATAGCCGTTGCAGAACTGATTGAATTCCTTGCATTTATTTAGTCCTAAGGAGTGTTATTTAGGCTTTATTACTTTTGTGGTAATTATTCTTATTACTCTTTTATTACTCTTATAACTCTTCAGTACTCGTGATATATAATCATAACCATAAATCTCACATAGACCCCCATAGGACCACATGACGCAACCGGTGGAAATGCTTGGTCTGCCGCTGTTGCTAAACGACCAGTCCGAGCAGAGGCTCAGCGCCGCCGCCGAGATGACCCTCTCATTCAGAATCAAATTCTTTGCAGCCATATCATCATCGTCATCATCAGCTTATATTTATGCCCACTGCAGGACGAAGGCTTCTCCCTGCGATCTCCAATTACCCCTGTCTTGTGTGATTCCAACTTGCACCTGCAAATTTACTAACTTCATCACCCCGCCCAGTTCTCTGCTGTCCTCGACTGCGCTTCCCTTCTCTTGGTATATATTCTGTAACTATAATGGTCCACCGGTTATGAATCCTACACATTACATTGCCTGCCCTGCTCCATTTTTTTCATCTTAATGTCAACTAGAATATCGGCTACCCCCGTTTGTTATCTGATCCACACGGCTCTGTTCCTGTCTCTTAACGTTAGGCCTAACATTTTTGTTCCATTGCTCTTTATGAATTCCTTAACTTGTTCTCGAGCTTTTTTGTTAACCGCCAACTTTCTGCCCCATATGTTAGCACCGGTAGAATGCAATGATTGTACAATTTTCTTTTCAACGGCAGTGGTAAGCGCCCAGTCAGGATTTGGTAATGCCGGCCGTATGCACTCCAACACAATTTTACTCTTCTGTTAATCTCTTTCTCATGGTCAGGGTCCGCTGTGGGTATTTGACCTAGATAAACGTTCTCATTTACAGACTCTAGAGGCTGACTGGCGATTCTGAATTATTGTTCTCTTGCCAGGCTATTGAACATTATCTTTGTCTTCTGCATATTATTCTTCAACCCTACTCTTATACTTTCTTGGTTAAGGTCATCAATCATTTGTTGTAATTTGGCCCCATGGTTGTTGAATAGGACAGTTTCATCTGCAAACCGAAGGTTACTGAGATATTCGCCAGTGATCCTTACTCCTAAGCCTTCCCAGTCTAAGAGCTTGAATACCTTTTCTAAGCATGCAGTGAATAGCATGGGATAGATTGTGGTGGGAGAGATTGCCTCACCCCTTTCCTGATAGGTAACTTTCTACTTTTCTTGTGGATGACCAAGATAGCTGTGGAATTCTTGTAGATATTTGCCAAGATATTCACGTATGCCTCCTCTACGCCTTGGTTACTCAATGCCACCTTATATTCGAGTTCAAAACACCTAAAGAGCTCCAGCCAGTATTCGCATTAAGGAGTATCGTAATCGTCGGCGAATGTTTTGTTGATAAAGGCATATCAAACGCCGATTATTGTGCGCTTCTTGTGCAATCTGCTCGGGGCATTTGTACTATAACGCATTTAACGCTTAGCGAGCCTGCCACCGCGCTGACACTGGTTGCCGTTGGGATAAGTAACGGATCGTAAATTTTCCCACTTGTGTGCGCAGAATTCTACCTAGCACATTTGATGACAGGAAGATATGCGTGTATCAGAAGCACCTCTGTGCGTACTCTAAACACTGTAGTTTGAAGAATACGCGAAGAATATCCCCCTGTCGTAGTGCATAAGCCTTTTCATTACATTAAAATGTAATGTAATGCGTTCACCTTTCCCAGGTGCCTCACAGACTTTCCAGGGGCTATCTATCTATCTATTCATCTATCTATCTTATATATTTATATAGAACCGTTTCCCCGCCTGCTTAGCTCACTGGGTGGTCCTTGGTCAAATGGGTAGCGCACCGGGCTACTGTGCTGAGGGAAGATGGTTCGAAACCATGCATCGGACCAACTTGGTTCATGGGAGTATTTGGCAATGGGTACATACGTGCAGCTTTTCAACGAACCTCTATCACACCGATGTGGGTGGCAGTGCACGCGAGAATGTGTAGGTGCCACTCGTCCAAGAAACACTTCCACGCCGACTTGGAGTACTGGGTATGTTTCACTGGGTCTGTGCAGCTCTTTAACGAACCTTTCACAGCGTAAGCTGTTATGAGCTCATTCTAATAGCCGTTTCGGTGCGCGATGGTGTCTGCCAGAAAAAGAACTCCCGAATTTCTCTGATGCGTAACGGAATCACCCACGTCAAATGTTCCTCATGGAGAGTAACCCGACGCATCAGTAGGCTGTGCTACGTAAAGTATACTGGTTTTTGCCGCTTTTAAATGAACGCCTTTCACGCCAGCGCTTTAGCGTGCCGCGCCATGAATGCACTGCGTAATTGGCGCTCTTCAATGAACCTGTCGTCAAGTTGGATCACTATGTGCCATTGAGGGTGCGACAAGCGAGAGAGAACTACTCTCAGCGTTCGCAAGCAGCGATGTGCCACACTACTCGTCTCTGAGGCTACGCATGGACTTCACGGCAGTGCCACTAGATGGCGCAGCGTGTCCAGCAATAAGCTCGAGAGAGGAGCCAACTCACCGCATGACGTGTTTATCTTCTTTCGCACGCACCGACGCATCATTCTTTTCTGAAGACGACGTGAAAGCTTCGCGGTGATGGCGCTAGATAGCACCGAGTGTTCTTAGGGAAGTGCCGCAGAGGAGCACTGTTGCAGTACACGCCTTATACATAACTTGTTTCAACCGTGGCAATAGCCTTGTCTCGCTACATAGATTCCACAATAGACCCATTCCGTCGGCAGTCGTCGTGAGCTGGGTACTGCCAAATGTATTTTATTATTTATATATATCAATTAAAAGGTGCCCATTTCCTTATTATTTCCGTGGCTGCATTGCATATTTCATTGACATGAGTGTTCCTATCGGAAATGAGCTTTTTGGAAACATATCTAAGGCCACATTTACTATTTCAAAATGATAGTGATTTAACGTTAGGTTTGGTTACACAGAAAAGCTCAGACAAAAATTTTAAATTTACATAAATGATAAAAATCTGAATAAAACCAAAAATATTCAGACAACTTTCGTGTGCTTACTCCATTTTGTCTTGAATAGGCAGCTGCCTTCAGAAGTACTGGTTGCAAACGCAATGTGCACTGCCAGTAAAATGAAAACTGGAAGGACTTTCATATTTGGTATATTTGGCTTGCCGTCAGACCCTGGAAGAAATCACAGACGAAGAAAGTATTACGCGTCCATTTTCTTAGAAGAATTTAGCAATATACCTTATGAACTGAAGGAGTGTGCTGGTCTGGCCTGGTTGGCACATAATTAGGACGGGAAGAATCAGTACTAGGACGGGACGGAGTGAACTTCATCAATACTTTTTTTTTTGGGCGAGTTGGTACATCTTGAAACTTTGGGCAACAGCGCAAACAGACGACCACACGAAGGGAGACACGTGCACACACAGCGCTTGTGTGTACGTGTCTCCCTTCGTGTGGTTGTCTGTTTGCGCTGTTGCCCAAAGTTTCGGGACGGAGTGAGCACAACAGATAAGGCACTGACTAACAACCACTGGTTGTTAGTCAGGGAATGCAATGTATACAATACACAGGTTCAGCGCCTTGTTTGTCGTACGCACTTCGTCCCGTGCTAGCGCTGTTTGTTTCCGTTCTAATATAAGTAATATTTTTCTATATGAGGTTCTACATAGTGGTACATGAACTTTACTGGGTTTAGGCTCATATGAATAGAAATAACACGGATACGCATTGTGCTTCTCATGCAGGTGCAAGGACACAGGATGAATTACACTATTCTTAATAGAAATGTTTTGCGCAAGTATTTATTAATTTAATGAAATAAAGCCTGTTTTTGAAGGACTAAAGTGGATTGTTGGCTTTAATGCTTTATACTTTCTATAACGTCATCATCATCAACATATATTTATGTCCACTGCAGGACGAAGGCCTCTCCCTGAGATCTCCAATTACCGCTGTATTGCGCGAGCTGATTCCAACTTGCGCCTGCGATTTTCCTAACTTCATCACTCCACCTCGTTTTCTGCCGTCCTCGAATCTGCTTTCCTTCTCTAACCCTAATGGTCCACCTGTTATCCATACTACGCATTAAATGACTTGCCAAGCTCCACTTTTTCCTCTTAATGTCAACTAGAATAAAGGCTATCCCCGTTTGTTCTCTGATCCGCACTGCTCTCTTCCTGTCTCTTAACGTTAGGCCTAAGATTTTTCATCCCATGGCTTTTTGTGCGGTCCTTAACTTGTTCTCGAGCTTCTTTGTTACCCTCCAAGTTTCTGCCCCATATGTTAGCACCGGTAGAATGCAATGATTGTACACTTTTCTTTTCAACGACAGTGGTAATCTCCCAGTCAGGATTTGGTAATGCTTGCCGTATGCACAACAGCCCAATTTTATTCGTCTATAAATTTCTTTCTCATGATCAGGGTCCCCTGTGAGTAATTGACCTAGATAAACATACTCCTTTACAGACTCTATAGGCTGACTGTGATCCTGAATTCTTGTTCCCTTGCCAGGCTATTGAACATTATCTTTGTCTTCTGCATATAATTCTTCAACCCAACTCTTACATTTTCTCGGTTAAGGTCCTCAATAATTTCCTGTAATTCGTCCCCATTGTTGCTGAATAGGACAATGTCAACTGCAAACTGAAGGTTGCTGAGGTATTCGCCATTAACTCTCACTCCTAAGCCTTCCCAGTCTGAGTTTGAATAGTTCTTCTAAGCATGCAGTGAATAGCATTGTGGAGATTGTGTTTCCTTGCCTGACCCCTATCTTGATAGGTAACTTTCTACTTTTCTTGTGGAGAACTAAGGTTGCTGTGCAATCCTTGTAGATATTTGCCAATATATTCACGTATGCATCCTGTACTCCTTGGTTGCGTAATGCCTCTATGACTGCTGGTATCTCTACTGAATCAAATGCTTTTTCATAATCTATGAAAGCCATATAGAGAGGTAGGTTGTGCTCCGAAGATTTCTCTAATACCTGGTTAATGACATGGATATGGTCCATCGTAGAATATCCCTTCCTGAAGCCAGCCTCTTCTCTTGGTTGGCTGAAGTGCTGCCCTGATTCTGTTTGAAATTTTCTTGGTGAATATTTTATACAATACTGAGAGCAAGCTAATGGGTCTATAATTCTTCAATTCTTCAACGTCTCCCTTCTTATGGATAAGTATAATGGTGGCGTTCTTCCAGCTTTCTGGTACACGTGAAGTCGTGAGGCATTGCGTATTAGGGGCCGCAAGCTTTTCAAGTATGATATCTCCTCCATTCTTGATTATATCGACTGTCATTCCATCTTCTCCAGCAGCTTTTCCCCAGGACATGTCTTTGAAGGCCCTTCTACATCGCTAGTTATACAAGGGGCTTCTGAATCATGTTCATCAGTACTTCGAATGAAAGCAGCTCGGCTGCTCTGGGTACTGTATAGGTCGGTATTGAATTCTTCGGCTGCTTTTACTATGTCATCGAGATTGCTGATCATGTTACCCTGCTTAGCGTTCAGTTCATACATCTTGCCTTGTCCTATGCCAAGTTTTTCTCTGACTGATTTCATACTGCGCCAACATTTTGCAGATTCCTCAATCTTCCTCATGGTATCATTTGGAATATCCCTTACTTTCTGCTTGTTGATCAGTTTCAACAGTTCAGCGAATACTATCTGACCTCTGTAATTTGACATTTTCATGTTTAGCCGTTTCTTTATTAGGTCCTATGTTACTTGGGAGAGCTTACCTACTGGTTGCGTTGGTGCCTTACCTCCCACTTCAGTTGCTGCTGCTGAGATCAGCCTAGTCACGATTGCATTCATTACTTCTATGTTGTCTTCATCTTCCTGTTCTTAAGCTGCATATTTGTTTTTGAGTACCAGCCTGAATTGGTCTGCTTTTACCCTTACTGCTTCTAGGTTGGCCTGTTTCTTCTTGACAAATTTTATTCTTTCTCTCTTGAAATTCAGAGAAATCCTAGACCTCACTAGCCTATGATCACTGCACTTTACCTCACCGAACACTTCTACATCTTGCAATATGTTAGGATTAGTAGAGAGTATGAAATCTATTTCATTCCTTGTTTTTCCATTAGCGATTTTCCCGGTCCACTTCCTGTTGCTGCGCTTCCTGAAGAAGGTATTCATTATTCGGAGCCTATTCCTTTCCGCGAATTCTACCAACATCTCGCCTCTAGTGTTCCTAGAATCGAATTCTCTCCTATCTGGAAGACCCCTTTAGCAGAGGACGTGGCCGTTAGTCAGCACTGTATAAGCCTCACCTGTTCTTCTCACCTCACTAAGGCCAATAATATCCCAGGCAATCCCTGATAATTCTTCAAATAGCCCTGTTGAGCTAGTCTCACTCGGTAGGCTGCACGTGTTGAACGTTACCAGGTTCAGTTTTAATTGGCGGCCTGTGCCAACCCAGAGATTCTTAGCACCCTCTGCCGCGTCGCAGGTCTGCCCGCCGCCTTGGTCAGGTGCTCTGCAGCCGTTGGGGACTAAGGACCATGGGTAAATTTTAGGAGTCATGAGGGAGGTAGTGGCCGAATACTGCACCAGGGAGGCCTGTTCTGGTGAGGGAGCGACTTTGTTGAAGCTTAGTGGGCCTTCGTAATTTGGTTGCACCTTGACTAGTATAGCCCCACTAGCTCTCGGCGATTTTTTATATTTTTTTCCCGTGTCAGGCGCCACTCCATGCCTGAAAATGCAGTGGACTGGAGGAGGATTTGGACTTACGACCTTCATATTACTATAAAAAAATGAATCTAACAAAACACTACACGTCTATGCATACAACACCAAAATTCCCCAACTTAACGGCAGAATGATCCTAAATCATTGATAATTGAAATGACATATGTTGGCACTCTACATCCCTTATTAACGCACGTAATAGTTCCACTGAGAGCCTTGTTGACTTCACGGATGTACTATCAGACTCGCTCTTCCTTTGCGGTCAAAAGCCTTGCGTACGACTCACATATTAAAAAAAAAGAAAAAAAGCCGCAATTTCGCTCGAAAGGCGAAGCATCAATTGCGATAGCAACTTAGTAGAGAGCTATACGCAGTAAGGATAGTAGTTTTATCAGCTGTATAAACTTGGACACGCAGCAGCACCAGCAACGCGCAGAACTGTTGTCGACGCCGTCGTCGATTTGCCCGAGTTCGCACCGAACGTGTGCGGCGTTGGTGACTGTTGCCAGGGCCCCTGGGGACGGCTCGGAGGTTTTCGACGAGATCAGAACGGAAAACTCGACGAGCAGCGTCCGAAGTCTTTACCACCTCCTCGCCTCGCAACGTTTTTATATAAATACACATTTGGTGTCACAGCTAAACGTCACCGCCCCCCCCCCCCCTCAAAGTATCCTCAGAGAAATGAATAATAATGATTGCCACTTACCAAGCGTGCCTCGCAAGAAATGCACCTCTGTCAAACAGAACACAACTTGTCAGGAACTCGCGCAGAAGCGACGCTCATCAACCCAGAAATAAAACCGGAATGCTAACTTTCTAATTGAAAGCTGGGCTAGCTGGAAGCTACATTCATGACATTTGTGGCACGTGTATGAAACGGAGGCGCTCTGGAAAGACTGATGAAAAGGAACATTGGACGGGAAAGAAAAGGAAGGACGCCAGCGTTCTTAGATATCTGCTCTTTCTTTTTCTAGTTACTAAATGAAGTGAAATTTTGAGTATTCACCCACGAAGGCATGACTACATACTCTGACTCATCCGCGTGGTCTGACGTCAACATTTCTGAAGTTATTAACAAGTCGGGCTATTCTTGCTTTACTAACGTACCTTAAATCAAATTTGTTTCACATCGCAATGCCTTTATTAACAAATTATCAGAGATCCATACGAAGCGAGGATAGCACTTCTGTCGGCCATATCAACTCATAAACATTCGCTTGCTAACTAAATTTGCAAGCTAGGTGTCAGTGCGCATTGCAAAAATGAACACATCACACTCCATGAACGCGGACACTCGCTGTAAAAACGCTGGCGTGAAGAAACGCGGCATCAACGACGAGCGAAGTACCCTTCGTGTGGTCTACCGCTTCAATGCAAACTGAGCTCCGAGAACACACAGCACGCACAAAACTACGAGCCGCCGACGCACCCAGACTCTGCCCCCAACGCAGATCACTCGTAAGATACGGTCGCGCGACCGCGCGCAGCCGCTACATGCACAATTTCAGTTGAAGTAGAGGTCGCCCCTCCCCTCCCTCCCCTAACGCCGATGCGTCGCAACGTTGGGTGCCTCGCGCGTGGCGGAAGACAGCGCGCTTCCTGTCTGCGTTCCTGCCTCTCGCACGCGCGAGATTCAGCCGCCATCGTCGACTCCCCTCGCATGCTTGCACTCGCACATACAACGTAGGGCACGCGGCAACGGTGTTATCGGCCTTAAGAGTTTATGTAGAGCCGCACGGCGACAGCGACGGCGATGACAAAAATGCGCTTATATGAGCCTAAATGCGCTATATGCGTCCATATAATTGTTATCGCAATAAAATGTGTCATAGGGTCACAGGGTCACACTACTCTACTGGCTGCAGTGTTCAAGCAGTTACTATCCACTGGTTATATTCCTCAAGATTGAAGAATAGCTAAACTGATCCTGCTTTTCACCGCTGGCGATCGTTCTGCGATACATCAATGCCGACTATTATGATTATGCAGCACACTTATTAACAAATTAATTGCCTGCAAAATGGCAGAAAGCTTTCGGAAATGAAAATATTTTTACTGCACATCTGGACATCATCTTCTTTGCATATTCGAAATATATATAGCAGGGGCGTAGTAATTTCATATGTGTCTCAAGATGCGAAAGAATAAGCACCATTCTTTGTCCAATTTCGTCCACTGCCGGGCCGTATCAAAGCTATTGCCGTGGTCGGTGATATCAAAATCCCTGAATGTCTATATATCACTTAAAGCACTGCCATCACTGCCAATGTGTTAATGCAGCAGGAAATCATCGTCGGATACTTTTCACTCAATCGAATGATAGCTGCGTTTTCGCTGTGGGTGCGGCGTCACGCGACTGCATGCCGCCATTTTTTAAAATTTGTTTTGGACGAACTGAGCAGACGCAGTTTGTAGACCGTCCACGACCAAAAATGTCGCTCTCCAGATTGTCGAAGTGGATTAGATAACCAGGCCCAATACTCGGAATTTGAAAGATCCCCCAAACACGCGTACAAGGCAGACTTGTCCATGGCACTTTTTGAAAAAATAATAATGCTTAACCAAGTAAGGCCCGTCCACCGTACTTAAACGGCTAAGAAAACTTATTGAACACATTATCTATATGCAAGTCATCACCTAGCTCGAAGATGACATTGTTCAATAACTAGCCGTCTAGGTTTAAAAATACTATGCTGGTGACACACAGCTTGCTGGATTTCTTCGTGACTTGTGTTATCTATTCATGCCAGATTGCAAGTTGATGCCACATTCCTTGATTATTGAAAAACTTTCGACCGTCTGCCTTAATTCAAACTCCCGATAAACTTTAGTATTTTATTATTCATCCCTGTGTTACACACTAAATAACGGATCTCCTAGCATCTGGACTACAGTAAGCTTCGGCAAACAAGTGAAACATTATCATTACTGAAGTCATGGCTTGCAAGGCTCAGGGGGGTGTACTGGGCCTTTGCGTTGTGCATGCTAGTGATATACATAACTCTGCTTCGTCCCGCAGTAGTATTTCTGTCGATAATTGTGTACTATATCTTCAAATGTCTTCCGAATAGGACCATACTATTCCAAATGATTTAGGCACAATTAACAAATAATATAAGTAATGGGTATTGGCCCCAAATCTTACCAGAAATAAATTTATGAATTTCATCAACATAGACTCCCGAGTCCCCAGTTTGTAAAAAAGTGTAGAACCTAACACAATCTTGAACTATCAAGGCGTCATTTTCATTACAACTCATTGTGAAATCATAACAATTACGACACCTCACAGCTGCTTGTTCACTTACTTGGCATCATCGAACACAACTTTAAAAAATGATCACGTTAACATGCGTTCAGTTTTTTAGCCTGCACTAATCCGCCCGAAGCACCAGTAAGCATAGGATCCAGGTCAGGCATGCATCTTAACGGTATTCAATTTGTACAGTACTGAGTGGCCGGCTTCATCTTTTCCGCATATTCTTCCTAACATGGTTTTTCGACATTGTGAACACGTGCCAGTTTAGGCCAGAAATAAGCGCGTGCTTGCCTGTTGCACAACCTTTGTTAGCAAGTTTCTCTGCTCGGGGATTTCTTTCAGTCACCGTCTGCCGTCTTTCTAAGGCGAATCACCGTTTCGAAGTGAAGTGCATTTAGTGCAATCAAGTGCACTTGTCTAACCACTGCAATTTATTCCTTTGTGATCCGGTATTTTTTGACACTGATATTTTGTTTTCAGATAAAAACGAACTAACACTTGAAATAACAGAAGCGTTCCATATCAAAAGGTGTGCTGAAAAACGCACCAGTCAACCATCGGTTGCAATCATTGACAAAGAATTTGCATTCTTGATACCGGTTGAACCTTTGTAATCTGTTTCTTTCTATACTGGTGACTCTTTTCGCACGTGCTCAGTTCCGATAGCTGGTGCATTTATGTTCTGTCTCTTTCCAAAGAAAAAACAGTTGCGAGTAAGCGCTCGTATGTACACCTTCACTGTGTTCTTGTCTATTGTGCACGCCAAATATTTCACTATGAATACGTACCAACTCGCCCAACTATCAGTTCTGCTGAAGTGCATTTAAAGCCACAGCTTACAATATGCGCGCCCTCTTATATCCTGCATCATATTTGAATGGAACAGCTTTCCTTCTGATCTTGTCCTTGAATGTGATCGACGTAACACTTCACAATTTGGTGCAGACTTTATTTGGTTGTCTTTTATTGTTTTTTGTTTGTTCTGAGTTACATTCAAACACTTCAAATAATATACTGCACTCTATTACCGCTATATTTATGACATTATTGTACTTTGTGCGTTACCCATTTTTACACTTATTGCTTGTTTCTAACTGAGCTGTGTTGGCATACTCTTCTACTGTATTTTGCCTTAATGTTGTTGTAGCTACAGGTAGGTAACCACTTCAATGTTTCGTGTGTCGTCCCCCATAATATATTACCGACAATATAGGGCACTGAGGGCCCTGTGAATAAATAAATAAAATCAATAAAATGCGGTAGACCTCATCTTACTATAACTGTCGAGGGGAAGGCATTAAATATTGAATAGGTGTAGCGTAACAACGTATTGGCAACGTAGAAAGAAGTTATGTATGAAGTGCTTACTGCAGCACGACTTCTCTTTCGGTTTTCCCTAAGCACACTCCACGTTATATAGCGCTGCAGCCACAAAGCCTGGCGCACGACGTACCGGTGCGCGCAAACGCTGAGACACAGAGAGAGAAATAATTTTATCTTGCCCAAAATGTCGTTAGAGGAGGGAGTAATGACTATAAGCCTCCCCACTCCCCCCTTTAGACGGCGACCGGCAGCCCCATGACCTCGGCGGCCTCTTCAGCCATTTGGGCTGGTCTTGCTTGAACATCCGGGTACGAGCTGAGCAGCACGGTCTCCCATTGCTCGTCATCTCTTATTAATAAAGATGGTTGTTGTGATCCTGACTTGTTATTATATTGTTTCTTTGGGCATGTTCATATTATGTGTGGAAGGTCTGCTCTGTTGTTACAGTGCTTACACATGTCTGTGTATACGCCTGGGTGATAGTGACTGAAGGCAATGGGGTTGGGGAATGTGTTGGTTTGTATTAGCCCCCAAGCCACCGATTGCCACTTGTTTAAAAAACAATGACCTGCCGGGTATTAAGCCCTGGCTAGCCTGTAATGGTCTATGATTTCCCTATAGGGCACCAGCCTATCTCTGCCCGTCCGGCGGATTGCGAATGCGTCCGTGTAGGTGTTGGTGATGTCTCGGTCTGCGCAGCCTCGAGCCGCGTCATGCGCATTCGTGTTGCCTTGCAGGCCACAGTCGGCCGGTCTCCGTGGAAACCAGCCCAAAGTATTTTGAGCGCATTTGGCGAGATGCGTCTTTTAGCGTAATTTAATATGGTGGCCTTGGAATCACTTATTCTATATTTGGAAGAAGTTGTCGTTACTAGTGCAATGGCCACCTCTTCTCCTACCTCTGGCTGAGAAAAGCGTATGCGCCGGACGGGCTCCTCTCCCACCCTTCTTCCTGCACACGCTGCGCCATCTAGTCGTGCTGCCGAGAACTCCAAGCGTGGCTTACACGATGAGAAGAATGTAGCGCCGGTGCCTGCGAACTCTGAGGATGGTTCCCTCATTTGCTGCACACTAAGTGGATCATACTCAGTGACCCTAGTTGGAAAGACGCTCATTGACGAGCGACACATACCCCGTGGACTCGCGCTGCAGCCTTGAAGAACTTGTGTGTCGTGGGTTTGATTGTGCTCAGCATCGTATGAAAGTATGGGATCTCCTAATACGTTAGCATTCTTAGGGTGCTTCACGCACTTGGCGGTGGCTATCTACCTATCTAAGCATGTATCTAGTTATGCTTGTTTGTTTCTTCTACGGACGCTTGTTTTCTCTACCTGGCTCACTGGGTAGTTCGTGGCTGCATGGGTAGTGCAACAAGTTGGTGTGCTGAGGCAACAGAGTAAGAAGCCAACCATTTGACTAACTTCGGTTACTGAGTATGTGGCAGTGTGTACATACGTTGGCGCTTCAACGAACTACTTTCACATCGAAATAGCTCACTGCAAGATTCGGGACTGTGTAGGTGACGCTGTTCGAAAAACAATTTGATGTCGACTTGAAGTACAGTGTATGTGCCACTCGGTATGTGATAGTTTTCAATGATCCTTTTATGATGCCAGCTTGGGTCACGACAAAGGTCCCCTAAATATCGCCATTGCTGAGCGGAATAGAACCCACGTCACAAGGGTTCGTCAAGGAGATCAACCCAACGCAATAGCACGTTGCCCCACTAATGCACTGGCCATGTGCCGCTTTTCAAAGAACGCATCTCAGGCCAACGTTTTAGCGAGCTGGGAACATTTCTCAGCGTTTGCAGGCACCGGCGCACCACGCTAGGAGCGCACAATGGCGCAGCGAGTCCACAGAAAAAGCGCAAGAGAGAAGTCCGGTTGCCGCATGACGCGTTTCTCAGCTGTCGCACGCACATCCGCGCCACGAACTTGGGGGCCACACGCAGGCTTCTCGTCGGCGGTGACAGATGGGGCCTAGTGCCCTTAGGGAAGAACGAAAAAGGGATCCTGCTCCAGTGCACGCCTCACACATAACTCGTTTCGACGGTATCAATATGTTGTGTCGATATATCGATTCATTGCTATACGCAGAATACCGTCAACAGTCATCGTGAGATGGGTTCAGCCGAACTTTTTTATTATAATGTAGAGTGCTATGTTATTGGCTCAGTCGCTTTTCAGCAAAGCGCCTATACTATGAAATACATATTTGGAGTACGCGACAGTACAAGTACTTACTTTAATATATGGTTCATTTTTAAAACATGACGCAGTTTCACCCGAAAGGCGAAGCATTAATTGCGATAGCAAATTAGTAGAGAGCTTACGGAGTAAGGATAGTAGTTTTATCAGCTGTATAAACTTGGACATGTAGCAGCACCAGCAATGCGCAGAACCGTTGCTGACGCCGTCTCCGTTTTGCCCGCTTTCGCATCTAACGCACGCGGCGTTGGTGATTGTTACTTGTGCCTGTGGCGGCGGCTCGGAGGTTTTCGACGAAATCAGAACGGGGCATTCGTCGAGCAGCGTCGGAAGTCTTTACCAGCTTCTCGCCTCGCAAAATGTTTATATAAATACGCATTTGGTGCCGCACCTAAACGTCGCCTCCCCTCCCTCCCTCCCGTACCCCACGGCCTTTCGCGCGACGGAAGAAGTCGTGTTTGCTCTCCGCCATGCGTTCGCTCCCCGCAAGCGCACGGTGCTCGCGCGCTTTCACTCACACATCCATCATACGGCGCGCGGCGACGATCCAATGCCGTTGAACATCATACGGAACCTCACGGCGACGGCAATCGCACCGATGACGCCGACGGCAGAAATCCGCTTGGAGTGTCCATATAATTGCTATCACAATAAAGTTACACAAAGCTAACACGTTTTCCCGCGCATTCGTAGCCGATGCCAACAGCTATCTTTCATTAAAATATTGTGAATGTGTGAGCACAAGATCATTGAACATGAATATGATTTCTCCTATAATGAGAAGGACATTTTCATCCGAGAAATAAACCCGCCGTGGTTGCTTAGTGGCTATGGTGTTGGGCTGCTTAGCACAAGGTCAGGGGATCGAATCCCGGCCACGGCGGCTGCGTTTCAATGGGGGCGAAATGCGAAAGCACCCGTGTGCTTAGATTTAGGTGCACGTTAAAGAACCCCAGGTGGTCAAAAATTTCCGGAGTCCTCCACTACGGCGTGCCTCATAATCAGATCATGGTTTTGGCACGTAAAGCACAATAATTTTTTTATGCGAGAAATATAAATGGTGAAGAAGTTCAGTTAGCGCACAACGTAACCCAAACGTGAGCATTTGAAGATGTTAATATGTGTAAAATAAAGAAGACTTCGGAAATCCCTTGCAATTAGGCAAAGACTACTGACTGTTTTTCGCTTAGCTACATTCATTATCCACTACACGTTCGATCGAACCTGAGTCTTCCAGCAAAGCACTCTGATGCTCTAATCAGTATTCAACAGTTGCACGTAGGTTTTTATTGTGTTAAGAGCTGAAATTTCGGCCAGTTGGTCCTTCTGTAAGTCCATTATAAGAATTATCAGCGAAAAAAATGCTAAGGCAGCAAGCAAGTGAAAAAATGGTCAAATTTATGGCGTTTGATTAAAGGGATCTCAGAAAATACTAAAAATACGAGCAGCCTTTAAAAGTAGCCAGTAAAGCCGTACACCACAATGTTGTTCGCATATACCAGTAGAGGCTGGAAATGGGCATGCCAGGCTGCGTTTTCAGGCTGCAGAGATGTTCAGCTTTTTGTCAGATCCCTTGGTCCGTAAACATTTGGTCGAAAGTACATCCCATAAAACCAGAGATGCTTTCTTATTTTAAGTCTACTTTCAAGTGCAATCTCCAGGCTTCTTCTTATCGTGTACAACACATGAATAGAAAAAGAGGCACTGGATATATTACAAAGCAGATGGCTTGCGAAGTGAAGCCTGAAAGTTGATTTTGAGAATTTTGAGGGTTCGCGTGGGTATTAAACGAAGCTTTGCTTGCGAACCCTCTTGGTCTTTCCTGACCCTAGCTGCCGCTGCCTTCCTAAAAGTTCACGCTTGAAAAAAAATTAAATTACGTGGGCGATGATTCGATCGAACCTGAGTCTTCCATCAAAGCAGTCTGATGCTCTAACCAGTACTCAACAGTCGCACGTAGGTTTAGATCTGAAATTTGGGCCAGTTGGTCCTTTTGTACATCCATTATAAGAATTTTGTGCGAAAATAAATGCTAAGGAGGCAAGCAAGTGGACAGAAATGGGCAAATTTATGTCGTTTCATTAACTATTTTAAAAAGTTTCGCTTCACATAGTTCCCAAAGCGTGCATTGCGAATCTGCATAATTTTTGATCAGTTAGTACTTGGTTCGTTATTAGCTATTCTGTACATCCTTGTCTCCTTTTCGCTGATATCTTGGTTTAGAAACGACGCTACGTCGCTGATCGTTGCTAGATTCTAGAAACGGACGTATTTTGTACGTTTATTGTACTATACATAAACGTAATCCAATTTATTGGCTTGTGATTCTCGTCAAATATTTTGATGCACGTGAGTCTATATTTGAGAAAAACTGAAATGCTTGTAATGCAACCTTAGAAGAACAGCTAAAATGGCAGTGATTGTCATTTCAAGATAGTTATGTCAGCAGAACAGTACGAAAGAAGTAATATTTACCGGTTCTTTAGAAGCTACACCTCTTGCGTCACGCGGCGAAAATGCATTGGAGACGCTTTCTTGGATTTCCCCTTTTATACTAAATATGTCGGCGCCCAGCGGTAAGCCTGATACATTTCGTTGACATGTTTATCTTTGTAAATCACGGTCATTGTTAAATGAACGGAGCAAAACCGCTTTATGCAGTGATGAAGTAGTCTGGAACATCTGTTCCGCAAATTGTATTCATATTCACTTTGCTCTGAAATTATACTTTTTTTTGAAAAGGATGTTAGTACGTGGATCTATAACAAGAGAAAGCTTCAGCTTCGGGCCAACTCCGAGTTTAGTTTTCAAAGACATGTAAAATCCAGAAATGTTTTTATGAGAGAAGTGCTTCACCGATTTCAATAAAATTTATTGCATTTGAAAAAATCGTTAAATCGTAGTGACTCTTTCAAGCATAATTTGGGTTTAGTACTTACAATTTAATACAAAAATTCTCGATCATATAAAACACAAAGCCTACAAATACTAAAATACGCATCAGAAACTGATATGGCAGTTGTGTAACTGCATCTGTTAAAGCATCTAATGCGCCAAAACTTGATGGGTCAGCATACAGCGAGTGTGAATTTGTCATTGTGTACAAGGATTTTTCAAAAGTGCTACTCACAAATTTGTGCCGTATATAGTTCAGAGCCGTGTATATTACGTCAATCATGTCTGCTTTAGATGTAGTCTTAGGTATAGTGCATGAAATTGTGAACTTATTTGTTGTTTCTGCGTTACAGAGCTGCGAACCTTATGCTTGAGTTAATGAAATTTTATGAAATATAGGAACAAAATATGAGGGCGTAAATAGAAAGTGATTTAATAGGGTCAGTAAACTTATTTAATTCTTTGATAAGCAACAAATAGAATAACATATCCACAACATTAACAACAACAAACAAATAAAACAATACAAATTGATGCAGTAGTTGCCAACAAAAGTAATTTCTCCGCTCCCACGTATTAGGAAAGGAGCGGTCAAGGTAGAGCTTCGAACTTATTGCAGTGATTAGTGAGCAAGTCAGCATCGAAAATAAACTAATTAAATAAAATTCTTGCAATGCCGTGTTTACCGGTTGTTGAGAATATTTTTATGGCCCGTCGTTAATGACCCCGATGCTTGAACATGGTTTCGCATTGCTCAAGTGTGTTGAAGCGGCGCGGCAAAAGCAGCGACAAAAGTTTCTATCATTTCAGAAACTTCCTGCTCAGCAACCGCTTTTTTTCCCTATGCTAATGTCACCTTATGGTGACGTTGTAGTGAGTTAAGATTTAGCACTTTATTGAGCGAAGAAGTGCAAAGATAGGCAAAAACGCTTTTAATTACAATGACAGTGACGTAAAGAGTTGTGGCTCATCGAAATATTAACTCGTGAGTCAAGTCTGTTCACTATTTGAGCATCTATCTCAGTACATTAAAGAAAATCGCGTCTACTCGCTCACATTTCAGAATGTACCAGCGTGAGCAATGTCAACGAAAGTATGCCAATACGTGGTAAGTAGCCTCGAACCGGACTTGAAGAGAGAGACAGATAGAAAATGTTTCGAGGAAGGCGCGCTACTTTCTGCAACCTTTTAGGGAGCATGGCCCAGCAATTTGTGGAATGGGATAGCGACATAACGAGGAACAACGAGGGTCGTGATGTTCATAGGGCATAAGACTCGTAGCGGCAGGCAGGCGCAGCATTTACAATTTAGACACCAGTCCGGTGTCCTGTACAGTCTAAGGAGGTGCCGGAAGGCTTAGCTGTGGTGCCGACCGGGGAACAGCACTAGCGACGCCGACATCACCGTAACACCCAGGCATCGGAACGATGTTGAGAGAGATGCCCTCTCCTTAGTAAAGGTGGGGCAGAAGCAATGTAGGCGCTCACCTGTCACGGCCTCGACGCACGCTGCACTGACCGCTCCACTGACCGCTGCACTGGCCAGGCCCCTGCTGCACCTCCGAGATACGCTCCAGGAGCAGCCGAACTCCAGGATTTGGCTCAGTACAGCGATAACTGCGCACGTTATTATTATTGCGATAGCAATTATATGGACACTCAAAAGCAGATTTCTGCCGTCGGCGTCGCCGTCGCCGTCGCCGTCGCCGTCGCCGTGAGGTTCCGTATGACGTCAATGGAGATGAAATCGTGGCCGCGCGCCGCCGAACGCTGTATGTGCGAGTGAAAGGGCGCGAGGGACGCGCTCTTTCACGGGGAGTGAACGCACGGCGGAGAACAAACGCGCGTTCTGCGCCGTGCTTCCTTAAGGGCTGCAGAAGTAGGCGTCTCTTTCCTCCTTTACAATCACCATATATGTAGAGCAAACGCGCCTTCTTCCGATGCGCGAGAGGCCGTGGGGGAGGGGGGGGAAGGGGGAGGGAAGGGAGGCGACGTTTAGCTGCGGCACCAAGTGCCTATTTATATCAGAGGCTCCGGCAACAGTCACCAACGCCGCACGCATTTTGAGCGAACGCGGGCAAAATGCCGACGGCGTCGACAACAGTTCGGCGCGTTGCCGGTGCTGCTGCATGTCCAAGTTTATACAGCTGATAAAGCTAATATCATTACTCCGTATATCTCTCTACAAATTTGCTATCGCAATTGATGCTTCACCTTTCAGGTGAAACTGCGACAACTTTTTTTGTCCCCTTCATTATCCTCTATTTTTACAGCTTTATCTCGTTAAACGAAACCAAAACAAACATGAGAAGCATCTGCTAATTAACAATGGTTACGTCTGCTCAGAAAGGTGTGCACAGCTGTTGCCCTACATGCCATACCCCCTCTTAACAATGTCACACAGGGGTACTTAAAAGTGAATGTAGCAGCCAGTTTGCCCTGTGGTTTGAGTGAGTTACGCGACTTATGGATTGACTAGGCTGGATTGACTGGATTTGATTTAGACGAGGTACCAGCGAGGTATCAAAGTGAAAACATCGTTTTTACTGCTCGATCGATTTGGTGGCCGACTTAGCACGAGGTCGCAGTGGCGCAGTCTTCTAAATTATCAAACTACGCGCTGTCAGGTGTTCGAAATTTCAGTCGTTTTTCTTTCCGCCGCTTAGAGGCGAATGGTGGCGCTGCCAAGCTGTGTAGACTGCACCTGCTAAGCAATAAATATCTATTAAATTTTGCTTGCTTGTGTCGGCCACTGCTTTTTAATGGTGGATGTCTGCGTATAATAAAGGTGCAAACTTTAGAGTTTGCTCACGTTCTCTTCAATGAGAGTTGCGAAAATTTTGGTCTCGATTACCGAGCTTCCTTCCTTTTTTTTTGGCTTTAGAAGAGCGCCGTACCAAGCAATAGAGATGCTATTTCTATTTAACCAGCGATTCCGTTTAAGCGACTTCCTTTTACCGATATTGTACTCCATTTATTGAGTCTGTGCAGTGCTTAGATTGCATTGTTATGTGTTAGATTGTATAAGTATACAGTAATAAATTATATATCGATATAATAAATTGTGTATTAAATATATAAATAATATATTCTTTTATTATCAATAAACAGTGGGACTTGTCAGTCGCACTAACTACAGTAGGGTGGGCGGCGTTCAATATAATCACGAAGGACAAGAAAATCAAGTGTAAACAACGATAGTCATCTTCTTGTTCACTTTCTTTTCTTTCCTGATGAGTCACACGACAAGTTTGGTGCTTTATTTCTGTCCAGAAGCATCATATTGCGAATACGGCAATCCATGCAAAGGAGTCACCTGTGATTTGACACCTAACAATTTCTAGAGTGTCTCTTAAACAGCGGGTAGTGATCATAGCTATATCAGTAAATTGTCCCTGCGAACCAAGACGAGGGCGCACAAACGATGCACCCCACAAGAGGTGACCCCGTGGCACCTCGACGGACCAATACTAATGGACTTATTTTCGATGCAGACAGTGATATACCATTTCACTTTTCGAAGAACGTGATCAGCGCACATGCCATGGAATAAGCGGGGTTGCGAAGTCTCATCGCTGCTCGCAGGCCCATTTCACAGCAGCCAACAAAGCCGCTTGCCAAATTTGCTGCTGACCACTACAACAGGAACGTGAAAATTGGAAGCATGTACTCTAAACTTCGACAAGACTACTTAGTGCCACTGCGCCCAGAAGAAGATAGTGTTGCAAAAACATTGCATACGCTTTAGTCCGCAGAACATCAAAGTGGTGGCCTCTAGTGGAACCACGTCTGTAAACATTTGTGTGTGGAGGAAAAGGAGTAAATTCACAAGACGGCTTAAGTACACTGGCAAAAATTCATACGATTCATCAGTGTTGCATATTTCTCATTGATAAAACACGATATGTTATTGCCTGCACATGTTATTGCTATAACAGTTATATGGATACTCTATGCCCATTTCTTTCGTCGCCGTCGTAGTCGCAGTTAGGTTCCGTGTAAATAGTCCGAGGGTGATAAAATCGGCACCGCGCACCGTATGCTGCATGTGCGAGGGAAAGCGTGCGAAGGTGAGCCGGCCATCGTGGCTCAATCTTGCGCACGCAAGGAAGGGTAGTGGGAAGGAATTATGCTTCCGTCTTCCATCACGCGCACTGCGCCAGAGAAAAGGGAGGGAGGGAGGGAACATGCTACTCCGGCGGCTCCTGCGCGCGGGGCGGCCGCGGGCGCCCGCCCGGGCCGCGCTACCTTGAAAGCTATCTGAGATGGGGACAGAGTCCGCCGTGCATTGATGCGAGAGGCAGCCCGAAGGTCAGTTCGCTCACTGCTGCTGCCGCGCTTACTCACTTCAGCGTTCTGACAGCGAGTTCCCGAAGTCATTGAGTGGACGTGTTCATGTTGGCTTTTGGGCGCGCGACACCACGCCTGTTAATTTAGTTAGTATGTATACGTTTAGAAGCTTAAATGGCCGGTAAAACTACTGTCCTTGCTTCGTATACCTCTCTACTAATTTTCTATCGTAATCGATGCTTCGACTTTCGGACGGCAACTTTTATTCGACTGCATCCGTTTGAGTACGACATAAATTGTCAAAATATTCTGATATCCTGTTCGTAAATTCAACACTGTGACATGCATTTCAGTCAGCAAGAAGTAATGCGACTTCAATGGTGAAAGGGTGCTTACAGGAACACTAGAGAATACATTTGGAGCAGTCATTGTGAGATGGGTTTAGCCGTAACGTTCTACCTTTTGAAAAGTGCCATTAAATTTGTTTCACGAGCGCGTCTCTGTGACCACGTCATGTGTGCAACCAGGTAGGCACTAGGCCCACCTTTGGTAAGCCACAACCGTGGAGCAGACCCGGCTTCCATTCCCACCCAGACCGAAGTTTAGCAAATTTGCTTTTCAAATACCGTACTTTACATAGTTTACAGGAACCTCGCTGAGAAATGTGACGTCAGTCCAAGCGCCAACAGAGACACCTAAGCAAGACTTTCACCTTAAAAACGCGCTCCAGCTAGGCTAAAATTCATGCTAACTGTGTTCATTCAACCCCTACTCCTGATCACCCTACCGGCCCCAGCTGCGTGGCGTCAACCGCTCAGCACTGCGGCTTTGTCAGTCAAGGTTGTCTTGGCTATGGTGGCAGGGGGAGAGTATAGGTGAGCGCGCGTCTCCTTCACTACCTCGGCCGTGGCTGTGCATGACTATCCGCGCGGCTAAGCGCATACGCGAGCCACGCGCTGTATCTTGGAGATAATATTTAGCAGGTGTAAAGTTTCTGCGAGCCATGATGGCTGGTCGCCTTCTTTGTCCATTGTCTTCATGTTCGCCAAGTGTTGGGGGTTACGTAATATTTAGTATCGGACACGCGTTGAAGTGAGAGGCAGCTTGAAATCGTGGTTTTGGCATGTGAAAGCCCAGAATTATATTTTTTTTAGTTACCGACCACCACGCGCTGTGCTGTCTATTCTCTCTCAAAGATGCTTCCGGGTGGTTTGGTCGCTCGTTCCTACACCAACAAGAATTTTCATATTCGGTCATCCATAAATGCGGCCGCCTCAAATGGATGCATATTGCTTGTCCTGGTATCAGGTCGTCAACCATGAGAACGCTGATGAGGACACCAGAAACTCTATATCTTCCGTGTCGGGCCTTCTTCACATCGTTGAAGAACAAGATTATGACCCTTCATTGCTAGAAATGATCAATCGCCTAGAATAATCGCCTAATGACGCAAATGTTAGAATCAGGAGGGCGTCCTATTGAGCCGCAATTTTAAACAATATCAACCTGACCTCCTTTGTGTCGTGCCTAGACACATAAGACGGAGTGCGCTCAGTGAACTCCACCTTGACATATCTTGCACCTACGGGTGTGTGCGACGTCGTTCTTCTTGGCCAGGTCTTGCACGTTCCGTCCGCCTTTACGTGGCCACTCGCGAATCATGCCAAAGTCGCAAAACACCCCCGCTGATACCTGCTGGTCACGTTCAGTCAATCGACGTACCCATGTAACCATTATTTCGCATTGGACAAGATCTTTTTGGCCCTTGGATAGCAGTGGGTCTCATAATGGTACGCGCTACGCAATCACCCGATCTCTGCCGAACAGTTGTGCTAGTGATATCGGTTGACGTGCGTTTCTGAAAATACTTTCGGTTAACGTGCGTTTCTGAAAGCCATGCTGATGTTGTGATAACAAGTTGTGCTTCTGAAGCTTTTTTACAAATCGGGAGTTAATCACTTTTTCCACAATTTTTGAAAAGAATGGAAATATTTATATAAGTTGGTAACTATTAGTATGTTAGTGGAACCACCCTTAATGAAACAGTAATTGTTCCAATTTTCATATTATCAGAAAATATCCCCGTAGTCAATATAGAATTAATTATGTCATCAATGCCTCACAAATCAAATCGGCGACTTCTTTAATTGGTAGGGCTTTAATGCTATCAGAACTAGCCGTGCAGTTATTTTCCAGCTCACGTATGTCGTTGAGGATTTCTGAGGGGGAGGTTGGATAAAGAAACAAATTTCTGGTCATATTGAAGTGTTATGTCCCGGCTAGCATTACGATCACTAGGGCAATCGAACTGCCAAGATGTCTGAAAATGTTGGTTAAATTGCCTAGATTAATCTGAGTTTGTTAGAATTTGTTCTTTTCAGGAGAATTTTGGCGGTGCACCCAGTTTTTCGGGGGTCAAAGTAGATTTGGGCTAACTTGTTTGAATAGTACGGATTTGTAGCATTTTTATATCCGCAGGTTAACGATTTCTATTTTTTTATTCTTTCCCAACTTGTATATCGCTGCTAGTTAAGAACTTATTCAAAAGTTTATTGCGCCTAGAAATATGTTTTAAAGGAGAATGGGTAATGCAGGGGATCTTAGATTTTCTACACTTCCGTCTTATTGTGACTGGGAATGCACGATAACTGAGTTCTATTATTTTATTTAGGAAGGTGTCATATAACGGATTAGGATTCGTATGTGCCTCTTTCAAGAGTTGCTTCCAATGCACGCAAGTACTAACTCGCGAAAATATTTAATGCGATGCGGTTTTATAACATGCAAGGTTGTGGTAACATTAGAAACACATTCTGAATACGTCGATGTTTTTGGGACCATGCAAAAAAGAGAAAAGTGATCCGTCAACTCGCAGGTAATAACCGCTGCAGAAGTAGCACTTTCTGCCCATAACGTTAAACATAAATCAATGAGAGATTCGCAAGCGGGTGTGATGCGAGTCGGAACATCAATAAGGTTAGAAAAACCACTTGAATGCAATATGTTGGTGAACTTGACAATTGACGGAGGTTAATGTTAAAATCACTTAAAATTACAATGGGGATTTGAACTGAAACAAGATCTTGCCGTACGGATTACAGGGGGGAAAATCTGCAACAAACGCCGAGGGAAGACGACACACAACAACCAGAACAAAATATCTTCTTTAAATAAATGGCGTTTAATGGCTGTGGACATACTTTAAACGCTACAATGAGTTGTCATTTTCGGCTGACCTTCTTTTTTTTGGAAGACGCCTCGTCATTTCAACCTCTCGTCAGCAACACGCTTTGCTATGTCTGCGTATTGATTATCAAGGCACCGTTAAAACAAGAAATAAGATTCAGGCAACACTGTACTCGCCAGCAATGATTGTTCACATCGAAACTACGATTCTGCACTGCCAACTTTGCCAGCAGTATTAACCCGAAAACCAACCATCTCTTTAATATATTCTTGATCCTTTTATAGAAATAGAATGTTGTTTTTAACGCTGTTCGTCCTTGAATTCATGGAAATGCAGTTCACAACCTGTGCAGTAAATGCAAATCCGCACTCCCATATGTTTCTTCTGCTAGACTAACCTTCCAATGTCCTCCGGAAATGCTGCATAATTTTTCATGAATCATGTGCTTACATTGAAGGCAGCAAACACGAACGAGAGACAAGCCGAAAGACCGAAAGAATCGCAAGGCACTTATACATTCAACTTTCATTCAAACGAGCTACTTTTACTTCGTATTCACGGAGACTGAGCCGTGCTCCTGTAGACGAGCGGTGATAGCCCCTCTAGCCTCTATGCAACCTTTCTCTGCCTCTGTCATGGAGCCATGTCCATGGATATTCCATCCCTAGCGCCACTATTTCAGAGCATGTTTTTTTTTATTAATAAGGCGAAAGCCTTATATGACTGATATACAACCAATCTATGCCAGTATTGTAACACCAGAGCCACACTAGATCACATCCTATGGGCATGTCCAGCATTAATCAGCGATACTGGGGTCGCGGCCTCCAATGAGGGCGTTCGGGCGCGTTGGGGGACTGCGCTGCTCAGTTCAGGCCTGGACCTGCAACTGTGGGCTATCCAGCAGGCCGAGGAAGCTGCCGGGAGACACGGTCTCTCCGCTGGCTCCTAGGTGGGAGCCCAGCAGAGCAATCTGCCGGAAATCAATAAAGTTCTTCTCTCTTTCTCTCATACGCCCCATGAAGCGAAAAATCGGCCGTCTGTTATCTTCCTGTAGTACCAAAAGCCCCGTGACGCAGTGATGACATCACTTTCCCGGCTCTCGACCTGCTGCAGCTCGCACTGAGAAATCCCACGGTGAACAGTCACGGCATCGGACAGAGCCCACACCAAAAAAACCGACCAGGCCCACTCCCAAAATTAGAGTCACGTGGATAGAAGAGGATTAAGTTCGAATAAGGTGGATTAAGGGGGAGTAAGGTGGATAGGGTGGATCAAAGTGAAATAAAGTGGATGAAGGTGAACTGAAGTAGATTGAGGTAATTGAAATACGGGGGATTATTTTAGTAGAAATTAGATGAATGTTGATTAAGGTAGAGTTTTAATGCAAGGCGATAACTTAAGGAAGTCATTATGCTTTCGCATTGAAATCACGTATAGGATACTTAAGTGACTGTGAACTTTTCAAACTATTCACGCTCCCGTGATGTGCTTGCTCTGTAGGCACCACCGCCGAGCTGCCATGGTATTGACGGTGCCTACCAACCAGCGTGTGCACGATTACCAGGTCTTTAGAGTAGTGCACTGGGTTTGGATTGAAAAACGATGAAGATGACGCACCATCGCGCTCGTTGGAACGGCTCTGCAGTGGAGCCACGGCTGCATTCTGCCATCCACTGCTGGCATTAGTGCTTTGCAAACGCATTCCAACCTTCCTTCTGAGGATCTGTGTGCAGACCACACCCCGGTGTGTGCAGTGGCCTGAGCAAAACGAAAAGTAAATGTCAGGATACGATCGCCGACAGTTTTTCGTGTCTTGCGCGTCATCCAGTTCAAGCGATATATGCCTAATGATCTGCATGTTAAAATGTTTTTTTTTATTTTTTATTTTTTTGAGAAATATCATTTCAGGGGCTTTAGAATGTAGTATCAGCAGTTTCTTGATAACATTTTTTGTTGTAGCTGCCTCCTTTGAGCCGTCCTACATATAGGGCTGTAGGCAAATGCAGTCCTTATCAGGCGTCATGAAGTACAAGACATTTGGTAAGAACTCCCTTGTCATTATTTTTAGAACAAGTGGCCATTTTCTTCTCGCAGTGAAAATAGTTCACTTGCCCTGTCGAGTAGAAGTGTTGTCAGACGGGCTAAATCAAACTTATATTTTCAACATATACTCTTTGCACTCTCCATGCGATGGCTTATAGCGATAAGCCTTCTGGATTAAGACTGGTGGGTACGTCTGAAATGTGGCATTCACATTGTACAACTGGAAATCATTGTTGACACACATCAAGATAAAAGAAGTAGCAAAGAAGACCACTTTTTGCTTATACAACGTTGTATTATACGTCATTGTGTTGGTGAAGTCTCTTCATTGTACCTGCGTTGGAATCATGTCCGGCGATTACAACGCAGGCCATTACTTTTTAGCACGATATTTGAATTGATTTTTACACGAAAGAGTTTTATGCTGGGGTCCCCAGTAAACTTCCTTTAACGTACGTGACGTTCGGCGCCAACGAGTAAAATGTTTTGTTGACAAGGATGATGCCGCCTTCTAGGAGCGGTCAAGCGAAGTTCTTCGTCGTGATACTAACGAGCGCCGACAGGGGGTTCTTCAGTAATCACAGCACAGCGAGCTCTAACGTGGTATTGGCCTCGTGCGCTACCGATGGCGGCGCTGCGAATGGCGCTCCTGTGACGTCAGAGGGAGGACTCGCTTTTGTCGTCGGCTACGCTCCAGTTATATTAGCGTCACGTTCATGCGTTTTCTCACGCTCTGACAGCGTACTCGCATAGCACGGTGCTCTCCAATTACCGTCTTTATTCTTTCCTACTGTTAGCTTTATTGTCGCCAGCATTATGAGGACAACAAACATTCTATAGAATGTTTGTTAAATGGAAGATACATTTAATATATTAAATGTATCTTCCATTTACCCGCCCCGTTCTATTACCCGTTCATTTAGCCGCCCATTTACCCGTCGATTTACCAGTGGCTCTGGCGTTGCGCCGCTTACCTCGAGCTAGGTCGCTGATTCGACCTATTCCGTGGCCACCGTATTTAAATGGGGGCGCATTGCAACCACGCTCGTGTGTACTTAGATTTAAGTGCATGGTAAAGAACCCCAGGTAGTTAATATTAATCTATGTGCCTGATAATCATATGGTGGTTGTGGCACGTAGAATATCTGAATTCATTTTATTGTGATAGCATTTATATAGACACTCCAAAGCAGATTTCTGCCGTCGCCGTCGCCGTGAGGTTCCGCATGACGCCAACGGCGATGAAATTGCCGCCGCGCTCCGGACGCTGTATGTGCGAGTGAAAGGGCGCGAAGGACGCGCGCTTTCACGGGGAGCGAACGCACGTCGGAGAGCAAACACGCGTTATGCGCCGTGCTCCCTGAACGGCTGCAGAATTAAGCGTCTCTTTCCTCGTTTACAATCACCATATATAGAGAGAAAACCATGTTTTATCCATTGAGGGACCAAATTTACTCGAAAACAATGTATTACGTCGGCTAACTTAACAAATAATAACTCGTAATTTGTGCAGTGGCCAGTTTAGAGATATCAATGGCCGCCTCATCAAGTAATTTACTTAAGGGATTAGGATTGGACCATCTTCCACAGGCAATCTTTGGAAAAATTGGCGCAGCCACACCCATACATGATATATCAGCATATAAATGACATGCATGCATGACCTCATGTGGATGACATGACATAAATGTCATGACATGAATGACGTGCGTGTCATGAGACATCTCACAAATGACACGAATTGCGTCTCCAGGTGCGTCGTGACATGAATGACAACACATACATGCGCCTGTAATATTGATACCCGTGACATCACATGTGTGTCATGGCATGTAATTTGTGACATAAATTGTATTACAGACATAATGCCGTAGAGGTCGTTTCTTCAACTCGATATGTAGCGGGTATTCAAAATTAAGCTTCACGGAATTTTCAAAAATCGTCTGTGGCAGGTAGCATAATTTTTATGATTGAGCTGGGTTATACGAAGACACGGACATTAGTAGCACAAGAATTCGAAACACATATTCAACAAATTAACAAAACTTGACTATTGAACTTCTTACTTAATTACTTTAAGACACATATTGTAATTTACGAATTGTGGCCGGTGAGTTTCCAAGGCGCATCCACTTGAAATGTATTTCGAGGATGACACCAGTTTCTAGATATTATTTCCCAAAGTGTGGGACGAAATACATGGGCATTCGAGTTACTTTTGTGCTTCAATGTATAAAACAGCATCTTGGTAAAAAGGTAAGTAGAACAACAGTGCATTTTTACAGCGAGTTTGATGGCGCATATCTCCAAACTGGTCTCATTAGAGAAATATGACTTAAATGGGAAGGCAGAAGGCAGATAAAACTAGACAGTCGCAAATCACAGCATCAACTCGAACTGAACTTCTTCTCATCGTCATTCCTATGTTCGTCTAAATAGTATGAAGATATAAACTGGCGTCGTGAAAACATCCCGAATGTTGGGCCAGTGCCTTAGATATCGACTCCATCATAGTCTGCGAACTTCCCACGTATTCGGGCCCGATCGCAACAGCGCAGATGTAGCAGCATAGCGAACGACTGAACGAGTCAGAGCGAGCGTCAAAACATTACAATGCCCTGCTCTCACTTAACCACATAACACGTCACGACGCAGTAGAAGTGAAGCCAAAACTGCATGTAGAAAATTATTATAATCAGGGTGTAGAGCCGAACCCGAATCAAAAACTCTACCTCAACCGCAATTTCGCGCAGACCGGAACCCGAACCGATATTTTTGGAACGTGCGCCCGAAGCAAATCTGAAGAGAAAAAAATTGGCCGCAATCCCGCCTTGCGAACGTGAATGTATAGCGAAGCTGTATCAACACCACACATGAGGCTCTATTCTCGACACACATGGCGGCTGCACGGCCGCCATTATCCGCCATCTTGACTGGCTAATTGGCTGTCCGGAGGTCACGTGTTTTGAAATTTTTGCTTAGAAACGGAAGTTTTGCAAAATACAATTTTGCGTTTTCATCAGAATCACGAAACGTGACGTGGAGCTGCAAATTTTATCGACTAATGCTTTTTTGTGGTCCTTGGCACCTATATTACGCCTTTAGCTCTTTAAAAAGAAAGTGGACGGTAGCGTGCAGAAGCCCGTGCAATGCATCTGCAATTTCGCGAATATGTGGTGGCGTTCCAAAATAGCCGGCATGTCACTTGTTGATTGGCTGAAGGAATATCCCGTGAAGAGCGTCACAGGAAGGGCCGTTTCGTCAACGTTAATTTGACGTTGCGTGACGTTGCGCTGGGCCACAATTGCAGAGATTTTCCGCCATAATTTGTGCTGCGACGAGCCGCGCGTATTATGGTAATGAGCGGCCATATGCAATGCCGGTAGAGAAGCATGCATATCGCCACATTTTTGGGGGCTGTGAAAATCTTTTGTTCACAACGAGTACTCATAGCATTTGCATCGATCTCGGGTGGTGTTGGCATTTTTGTTTTGAACCATCATTTTTATTAAAAACACGTTTATTTGAAATAGTATTGGTTGAAACTAGCCAGCTTTCTGCACCTTTTGGCTCTTTTCACTACTGCGTTTGTATCGATATCAATATTAATTACTTTTCGCGTCATCAAATGCTATGACAACGGCTACTTTTTAATTTATAAAAAGAAATGTACGCAAGGCGGCGCCTTGAAGTTTCCTCTCGAGGTATGAGTAAGCAGCGAAGTGAACAAGAGATGGCAGCGCCGGCGCCGGCGCTTGCGCTGCGGAAGCGGATACCTGTGGCGCGCGCAGCGCTATCGATGATATTCGGCCGCTTCTCAGCCAGACGAGTCTGGCTGAGTCACTTGCGTTTCACAAGATAGCCATAAGGCGGCCTAGACCGTGCGCTGATCATCACTGGCAGGTCACGTATGTTATCTCAAGGTAGAAAGCAAGCGCGTGGGCGCTAATGTACGTTGACTCATTCCATTCCCCGAGGACACGCATCCTAGCTAATGAAGCAGACGACAGCTTGTGCGCATGCAGACGACGGAAGCGAGAAATAATTTTGATGGAATAATCGTACGCTTTGAGCTAGCTGCTTTATTTCTACTGGGGAGAAAAGCTGTTTTCCTTTGTCGTGAACGCTAGGTTCAATGCCTACATTACAGTTTCTTGGGCGAAACGACAAATTTGCGTCACGTTATGAAAGCAAAACGGAGCAATCAGCGCCACTTTGTAAGCGTCGCGCCTACGTCACGCTTCGAAAAAATGGCGGAATGTCCAAATAGCGGCTATTGTCGAGCGTTGTATTCACGCTGTTCTTCTGGTGTCTTTAATTTCCGTTGTCTACCCATGGCAGTCTTAGAACGAACTGAATAAGTAGCCAGAGGGGTCTCCCTTTTATATATGAAAGCGTGGTGACGTCACTAACTATATATATTGTCACGTAGTAGTGACGGTGAAGAAAACAGTCACAAAACTGTGGATGACGAAAGGGACTTGTTATTTGGCGAACCTGTGCTCACAAATCAAGTTACACTCGTAGCACAACGACAGCGGCGAACACAGTCGGCGATGGTCGAAATCTGAGCATCGACAAAACGCGTCGGCATTTATACATGAGTCATCGAAGGTTCCAGATTAATCCTTGGTATCCGCGTGCCTTCCGGAAAGTACTAGACAATTCGCGTCGCTCATACAATCAGATTACATAAGCGTTGGTGACAACAGAACACTGTGCAACCGACAACGGATAGAAGCATCGGTAACGTTACGTTCGTAACGGTAACGTTACTGCACGGGCCGATTTTTGCGGCCGGGCCCGGCCCGGGCCCGTTTTTACATTGGGCGGCTCGCCCGAGCCCGATAAAAACATTTATGGCGAGACCCGGGCCCGGCCCGGGCCCGGAAATAATCTACGTTACCCGCCCGGCCCGGCCCGCCACCCCTTTACCTTAAGCCCGAGCCCGTCCCGAGCCCGGCTCGAAACCGGCCCGAACCCGGCCCGAGACCGAAAAATACATGTTTTTCAGAGTTGAGAAGCCCGAGGATAACTCGCAGAAAGCCCGCCCCGGGCCCGGGTCGAAAAGCACACGCCGTGCCCGAGCCCGGCCCGAGCCCGGGAAAAAACTGCTCTACCCGGCCCGGGCTTTCGGGTAAGCCCGAGCCCGTGCAGTGCTCTACTTCCGATATATGCAGGCGCGTCCTGTGCCTAACGATAACGTTGAATATGTGTTAGCCGGAGAAAAGTGGTCACCCGGGAAAGATAAATAGGTACATGCACGTTTCAATATATATATATATATATATATATATATATATATATGGTATGCCTGATTGCAAAGAAAGATATGCTATTTGCCTTCAATCGTGAACCTGACGTTTGGTGTTTACGCCACGAAATTTTCGCACCACCGAGAGCTATAAAGCTTAGCTGTTAAAAAAAAAAAACACCACAGTTACTAGTGCAGCGGGAAACGGTTAAAGCCTACAATGTGACAATGGGGACTCAGTAGTTTGCAAGATTCTTGAAATAACCACTCCGCAATCGGTGCACTCTACTAGCACATTGTTACGACTCACGAGTTGGTTGCATTGTACGCGACAGTGGGGATAGACGATGGGTATATGCTGGTAACGACGCCACTTCGACTGAGACCATTGCGCTTCTGAAGTTGGCGATGCCAGCTGTGTTGCGCGGAGGAAAAATTGTTTCAAGAGCTTCGCGCAATCAGTATTTCTGGTTATACTGCCAATTCGGCCGTTAGGTCAACTTGTTACTAAAACGACATAAATAAGACAAACAAGGAGGCGGGAAAATGCAATGTTCTCCGGGAGGGACATCTACGAGTTCATCGGCATGCATGACCTATTGTAGCCATTACACTACTGTCTGTAATGAATGTCGTCACCTTTTCAGTGAGCGGTAACAGCGTGTGCCATGAATAATTGCACGTTTGTTGCTTCTAGAAATTCTGGTTGTAGAAATTATTTGGGAGCAAACTGTGCGTCCTTTTAACTTATTTGTCTACCCATAACCTGCGCAATTCTACGCTGACGTGTACATGCGTAAGAAAGATCACAGTACGGTTCAGCATAAACCATTCTATATTCATCATTCAGAAGTATCACTATCCTCACCTGCTTTTCAAAAAGCTGCAAACTCAGCGACATGTCAAATGCTCGCAGATTTTTTTGCCACAGATGAGAAGTTTGAAGTTGTAATTTATCTAATACAATGTGAATTCGCGCTGTCCTCAACGCGTAGATCACATACTACAGTTCAATCACCACCAATGCTGTACCAAAAGCCTGCAGCAGTTATGCTGTGAAATTAACGAGTGTAGAAACTGCGCAGACCTTACTCTGACGCCGGGATTCCCACTAATCACTTCTGTCGGTAATATGTGCATGAATATTTCCCCTATCTGTGCGGTTCACTCGTAAATTTATCCCGGCTCTTGATAAAACTTGCGCATGCGGCCTAGACATAAATAAATAGTACTTTGCAGCATATCGCCATGGGGCTGCATAAAATTGGCTGCACTAAACCAGTTCGCGAACCGGTTCACGAAGCGTTATGACCGTGAAGTTGTTGTATTCTAGGTTCTAGTAGATCGCGTTCGGCAACGGAAGTAGATAAATAGACCGCAAGTAGATCAGGAATTTCGGCTCCATGTGCGTGCTTGTTTGGCTCCATGTGCGTGGCGGTTTGGTTCCATGTGCGTGGCGGTTTCCCGCCAGCTGTGCCTTACTTAGCACAGGTGTCAAAACGGATGATGGATGGCCCATTGTTATACCCCCTACCACCGCCATGCCTCTTTCACAAGTGTCACGATACTAGGCGGCGGCACGTCTCACCAATCGTTGTGCCTCATTGTCTTGTGACGTAGAGATAGCGCAAGCGCTCTTATCAGCAGTTGCCCTTTGGGACGGATGCTCCTCTAACCACAACTTGCAGGATTCTGACGTCAGGTTCCTGACGATTTCGTGCAGTGTACTGCGGCTATGAACGCTGTGGCTCATACGCTAGTCTTGGCGCAGCAAACGCACTACTTGGCCATCGCGCTGGGCGAAAACAACACACCGGTGTCCTTGCTCCGTGACGAACCCACTGAAGACGCTCAATGTAGTCAATAAAGCTAATATTTAAGTTCACTATACCAATATTCAGTATAGCAGACCCACCATTGTCACAGCTTCCCTGGCTTCCATCTTCACAGTAGTGGAAGCTTGCTCTGAATTTTAACACGAAAGTGTTTAATGCCGGGGTCCACCAAGACTTCACTGACGTATTTCCGTCACGGAAATACGTCATAGAACATAATACAAAGAAAGAAACCAGAAGAAAAAGTTCCACAAACATGCAAAATTTGGAAATCGAACCCACGGCCTCTCGGTCCGCGACGATAGATCGCCGAGCGTTTAACCCATTGCGCCACAAACGCATTTGCAGAGAGCTACACAGACGCGCCTTATATATCTAACACTCCTCCGTGTACCCGCGCTCTTGCTCGGGGCGGTGCCGCCGCCTACGAGCAGGTAAGAGAAGTACTGCATTATGACACTAACGCGCACCGACAGTGAACGCTTCGGTGGTCTCAGCACTACGACGCCTCGATGCCAGCATTCGAAGGGACGCTGGCATCAAGAAGCACTACCAACGCCACTTAGGTGGCGTTCACCGTACTCAGCACAGCGGAGCGTCGCCTCCGCAATTAGCTCTGAAAATGTTTCTGAAGTTGATCGCGGAGGCTGCAATTACGACGCGCTGTACGCGCTGATTTGACTCGGTGACGATTCAGTTACGTGCTTTGTCTTGCGCGTTGTATTAGTGTGTCAGTTACGTGCTTCGTCTTTCGCGTTGTGCTAGCGTGTGCAGCGTAGTGCAGCTTCCATATGCACGACGGTTGCTCATGGTCATCGACGTTGGTAGTCGTGATGGAGGAGACGTGCCACCAGGCGTCAGCGTGGGTGCATCAACGCCTAAGGGCGCTTTAGCCACAAAACACCAATAGACATTATATATCAATGTGCAATAAACATTACACTACTTCTGTGAAGACACGTTTCACTTTCGTGTTCTATACCGATTCCTATATAAGAGGGATCAACCACATTTTTGTATTCTTTTCCAAAACAGGAACTGAAGTTCAAAAGGGCAATGAATTGGGCTAGTTGGTGGCTGTTCATAGTTTCGGCTTGCGCTTTGTGATTAAAAACGAGGACGGGAACAAAGACAGCGACAGTGGATGGCGCAGAAAATCACAGCTGTTTTTTTCGTATCTTGTGACCTGTCATACAAAAGTTAAGAACAAGCGAAGGGAAGCGGAAAGGGTGAATAATTAACGTAAATGCAAAAGTAAAGAACCAAAGGAAGCCGCGATAAACCACTACTGTCGTAGCCTTCGTGAGCCAGTTATACATAATAAAGACTAAAAGAGGCATTTCATTTTCATGTGTCAGAAAGGTGTGTCCCATCATCTGTCCTGTCATCATCTTGTGGAGCGTTCTATTCGCAATCGGTTACGCATATTAAAAGACATGCAGTGGCAACCCTAAATCATACTAGTAGGAGTCAGTGAAAAACTAATGAAAGAAACAAAAAGCCCGCGGACCACCAAGAGGAAAGAAAACGTCGACCTTAAAACACGTTATGCCTTAGTCGCATAGCATTTCACACGGAATTAAAAAGATAGGTGAAAGACATGGTGTCACTTGCTTGTGTACCGCACCACACAAGCTTACGAGATATGCAAAGTAGCAAACGATAATCGGACGGAGAAGGTACAATGTAACATAAAGCAGGAAGTTGTATTTGTGCAATGTGTTGAGAAGGTTGTTTGTCGTAAGCAAATTGCAGGAAGCAGACCATCTTGCTGCGCCCTGCAAGCGATGGTCAAGCGCGCCGGGTTTCCGTGAAACCGAGTTCTTTGCACGTGGTGGTAGCAAGATATCACGGAGATCAAAGGAGCAGTTTTCATAATCGCAGGAAAAAAACAAATGCCCTCACTACAGCTCACGCAAGCAGAAATCGCATTCCAACAGCGCGATCAACAACTAATATGTTTTACGTTGAACTGGCTCATGGAGGCTTTCTACGTTTATCGTTTATCTTGGTTTCGTTAGGTTTCTTCCTTTGCTTGTTCCTTGTTAATTCGGTCTTTCCCATTCTCTTCGCCTATCCTTCATATTTATATGGCACTCACAAGATGCGAATAAACCAGTTGTCAGTTTGCGCACCAGCTCATTGTCGTCGCCTTTGTTCCTATCCTCGCCTAAGTACACTGCGCAAGAAAAACCTATGAACTGCAATTCAACCGGAACGAAAACGAAGTGCGTTGAACCCGAACCCGAACCAAACCAGTATTTTTTTTTGTTTCTGATAGACAACCTAATTATTATAAATTCTTCAGGGCACTTCAGGACGCTGACCGTTGTTTCTATTTTTGGTTTAAAGGTTTCAACCTTATTTCACAGCAAAAATAGACAATTCAAAAACTTCGTGCCAGTACGCCTTTATTCCTATACATCGCTAGAGAACAAAAAGCATCTACTTAACCCACCTCAGCTTCCATTGACATTTTGTGGCAAAAATTGGAGCAACTACTTTAATTCCGTCGCAGTTAACCATGCAGTCCTGGTAGAGTACATTATAATGGGATTCCATGTTGCTGGACACCCGCTAAAGCGAAAAAAAATGTAAATGTCGCTGTCTTAATTCTTGAAAATTATGCATGACATCGGAGGATGTGCTAAAAAAATATTTCACGAGAAAATGAATCGATTTTATTGTTTAAGGTGTTCGTCATTCTTTTCTAGAAATAGAACTTTTTTACGCTGTTCCGTCTTGAATTCATAGAAATGTTGTTCACAACGTGCGAAAGAAAGGCGAACACGCACCACTATATTTATCTTCTGCTATGCTCATCTTCCGACTTCCTCAGAAAAATATGCATAGCTTTTCATGATTCAAGTGCATATATTCAAGGCCGCAAATGCACACAAGAGAGAAGCAGAGCGACCGAGACAATGGCACGACGATTATACATTCAACTTTTCTACGAACGAGGTACCTCTATTCCCGGTTACGAAAACTTAGCGCAAACACCAGGGACAAAGAAGAAAATGCACGATACAAAAGATTCAGCACTGTTTGCGCTGCATTTTTGTAACCATGACTCCAGTATTCCAACTAGCCCATGTAGCAGTCTTGGTGCTTTTAATCCGTCTTCACGAAAACAGCCATGCTCTCTGAAGATAAGCAGAGATAGGTCCTCTTCTCTCTATGCAACCTCTATTTGTCTCTCTCTCTGTCTGTTCATGAAACCGGGCCCATAATCGGGCCCTTGCGTCGCAGTTCAGAGCACTTCTTTATTATTGCGACAGAAACTACTCAGACACCCGTGACTTGCTCGTGTTGTAGGCGCCGCCGCCGAGCTGTCACGGTATCGATGGCGCCTGCGTAACCCGTGCGTGAACGATTACAAGGTCCTTAGAGTGGTGCAGTGTGTTTGGTTTCAAAAAATTGCCGCAGTTTCGCCCGAAAGGCGCAGCATCAATTGCGATAGCAAAGTAGTAGAGAGCTATGCGGAGTAAGGATAGTAGTTTTATCAGCTGTATAAACTTTGACATGCAGCAGCACCAGCAACGCGAAGAACTGATGTCGACGCCGTCGGCGTTTTGCCCGCGTTCGCACCGAACGCGCGCAGCGTTGATGACTGTTGCCGGTGCCTCTGGGGGCGGCTCGGAAGTTTTAGAAGAGATCAGAACTGGACACTCGTCGAGCTGAAATACAAGTACTTCAATATATCACTTCCCGTCCAGCTGTCCCAACTAAATGTCAACAATAATCAAGAAAAGTTTGGCCGTATCAGCTAAATGGCGAAGCTATAGACCACGATAGTCAGACCTAGCGTTGCGCACGAAGGCCTTGGACGGTGTTCTATTTTGTACACCCGGAGGCGATATGGCAAGACTCAGAAGCCAAGGGGACTGCTATTTGAAGAAGGAGCAGGCAGAAACAATGTCCTCGGATCTACTGGGAACCCTGCAGCGCAGACTTTATGAAGCGCGAAGCAATGGCAAAGGAGGCACCGCACTTCGTTTGAGCACTGGATGAGAGCGACAGCAAACCGTCGGTGTTTGTCATCACCCAGTGAAATATTCGAGGTTTTCCTTCTTTTTAATTTACCGTTACTGCCTGTTTCGCTTAGACTAGCGTATGCACGCAGTATCTCATCACGGCCGATAGTATACTATACTCTGCTTTGGCACAGCGCTCTTGCTGACTAGGCAGATCGTTCATAGTGCGTTCTCTTCGCTGCATGGTCTTTGTAGCCAAACGCACTCCGCCGGGTCTTGAGACCCTCTAATCTTCCGCACTCGAACAGTGCACGCTTGGTCGATAGCGACCCAGATCAACCAAAGTTCCGATGGCGGTGCCTGCGTGAACAGACTTGAGCGCTCGTACAACAATGCGAGAGCCATTATCTCGACACTTCAGGAAAATTTTTTTCGTCACCGTGAACGTCAGCGAGAGCTTGCGTCAGGTGGGGAATGCGTCTCCTACTCTACCCCCACCGTGGCTGCGCATGGCTGTCCGCACGTCTGTACGCATATGCGGGCCATGCTTCCAATCTTGAAGATAATCTTCGGCGGGTAAAATAGCGGGCGAGCTAAGACAGCTAGTTGCCCAACGTCCGCTGTCGTCCCACGCACCTAGTGTTGGAAGCTACGAAATCTCTAGTCGTACACGCGTTGAAACGAGACGCAGCTCTAAATATGATCGCTCTCTGAGGCCGCTGTTCTTGATCACGCCAGCCTTGTGACAGCAAATTTTTGCGGTAATCGAGGGTAATCTGTTCGTGTTTGCAGGTGCGCGAGTGACGCCATGCCTGTTAATTTATTTTGTAAGTCAATGTTTACTGAATTTCATATCACTAATAAAATTACGAGCCGTGCTTCGTATAGCTGTGGAATAACTTGGTATCGTTATAAATCATTTACCTTCCGGGCGAAACTTCCACTTTATTGCTATTTCTGTAGCAATAAATAACGTTAGCTTGGCGTTTACTGTCCGTTCCACTCAAGTCATTGTATAATACAGCAGCTGAACAGAAACCATCTAGTGTGTGCATATTGTGCGTGAGCACAGCGCTCATGTCCCAGAGAAGATGGTACGCTTTCCTGGCGCCACCACCGAGCTGATTGAGCTATGCGCTCACGGCGCGTTCACTTCGAATTGACCTTTTTTTGCAAGCAAACACACCCTGCATATCTAGGGGCCCTCAAGATCGCCATATGCCTGCCATGCATAAACCGTCAATAGGGAACACGACGCAAATGAGACAGCCGTGCTAACAGCGACTATGCAAATTCACCTTGTGTCCTTAAAATTGATAGTGCAATAAAAAATACTGCAGTTTCTAGAGCATTGCACAGCCATGATTTTGACCTCTCCGAAGCCCAGCCCGGGTCCATGATACCAAGCCCGGGCCGGGCCCAGGACCGGGTGTAAATGACCGATACCAGTCTCGGCACGGCCATGGCCCGTGCTTCCAAGCCCGGGTCCGGGCGCTCATTACTAGGCTTAGCCAGGATCCGCGTGCGCATGACGATGCCCGGCCTGTAAGTAATATATATATATATATATATATATATATATATATATATATATATATACTTTCATGTTGTAGCACCATATGCTTTCACCTTCTCCAGGTCTATTCAGCTGCAGTGTGTCAGCAATAAAAGACTGAAATATTTGTGTCTCCCATGGGAACATCAGTGATCTGGCCCATTGTCAGTGCTGTTATTTTTCCGCTGGTGCGCATGCATTTCCGTTGATCGGACGATTTGGTCCAATGAGGTCATTTGGCATGTGAATTTACAGGGTGTCTCTATAATCACGCATCACGATTTAAAAATATGCAAACGCCACGTAGCTGGACAGAACTAAGGTAATGCTGTTTGCCATCGCTTGGAGATACATTACTTTTTGCATTCCGCCTAATGACATAAGACTTAATCAATTATTCAACTTCTGAAATATTATAATTACATGAAAAGTGCTGTTGATAAAGTTGTAGAGCAACTTCAAAAACTCCCGATACAGCTTTCTTTTGCTCAATACGTGCTGCATAAAAGTGTTTTTCCAGGCTTGCAAGAAGCCCGCGAATACAGAAAAAGTGCCTCTAGCGACGCGACCAGTCGCGCGTCAATAATGCTTGCATTCGCGGGTTTCTGTCGCACTCAGAAAAACATTTTTATGTAGGTCCTATTGAACAACAGAAAGCTGTATCGGGAGTTTTTCATGTTGCTTTACAATTTTCTAATTCGCACTTTTCATCTAATAATACTATTTGACAGGTTAATTATTTATTTAGACGTATTATGTAGTCAGCCGGAATGCAAAAAAATCTGAGTATCTCCAAACAACGTCAAACGAACTCACCTTGGCTCTTTTGGCCCTCTGCATATGTATAATTATTCGTGCATGGTAGATGGGACGCCCTGCGTATGTATGTATGTATGTATGTATGTATGTATGTATGTATGTATGTATGTATGTATGTATGTATGTATGTATGTATGTATGTATGTATGTATGTATGTATGTATGTATGTATGTATATATATATATATATATATATATATATATATATATATTGTGATAAACGGAGACAGACACAGCACCCGTTCACTGGGCCGGCTGTTCTATTCCCTCCTCGTCGTCTTTCTCTTCCAGCGCACGCCTTGCGAGCGCTCGCGGCCAAGTTCACTTCGTCTTTACACTCGGCCACGCTGCAACTGAGTTTCCGGCGCGCTTGCAACAAAGAAACTTGTCCAGGGTGTGAGGTCGTCAATGGTGAGCCGTCCAGCGCGCAACCAGCTTCTCTTGCGGGCGGCACTGACTGTTGCGCGCTGGTCGCAGGTCTCGCTGACGATTGCCTCGCCGCTCAACGTTGTCAATTTTGCGTTGTCACTCAGCGTTGTCAGCGTTGTGGAGGCTGTCCACGGATGGTGAAGCTCTGAATGACTGGAGGGCATGATGGGAGCCATTCTGGGGCGGTGCTTCGTTGCGGTGGCTACTGTGCATTGGGCGCCGGACGGAACCTGACCCTGAAGGGAGCGCCTTCACACCTGCATGGATGCTACGCTTAACAGCGACAGCGCCGACAGGTGTAGCAGGGGCGTTCTCGGAAATAGGCGACCATGGTAATGGATGGCTCTGGTGGTAAATGGACGCCGACGCTTGCCTGAACGCCAAATCAGGGTCTCTGATAGCAGGAATCGGGCCTGAAGAATTCCCACCGCCACTGCTGCTGGAACCACAAGGTGATGTGGCTGGTTGCAGATGAACACTGGAAGACACCGAAATGCTGCCACTGCTCCCCTGGTGCGGTGGTGGCCCCGGGCAACAGGCATCCCGCAGTGAAGGCTGCCCCTTGATGCCTCCCCTGCGACCCGGTACAAGTGAAACTTCCGCAGACGAGCACGAGGACGGCACCGGGTGGGGGGGGGGGCTGCTGCTGCAGCACAGGGATGAGTGGGACGGGGCTCTGCGCCATTCTGTCCAGGCCCTGGTCGGGTTCTCGCTGCTTGAGACGTAAGTCGAACGCCGCCTCGTAGACGGGCTGGCGGGTCACCTCGTTGGTGGATTGCGCCCCCTTTGCGGCAGGGGTGGCGTGTTCCGGAGTGGGGCTTTTGCGATTATCCTCGGCCCTCAGCAGCCGTAGAGCCACGGCGCCTGGGTCCATGTGCCAAGGGTCACCGTACTGCTGATTGCCCGCATCGTCGCCGCATGCGTCTGCTTCCGCCGCCGCTGCGGATGCAGCTTCATCTGCTGTCTTTGAAGCCATGCTGCCAAGTACGCTTTGGAAAGCGGCCGACGCCGACGTGGAGATGCTCGAACCTGAGGTCTGTAATTGATGCGGGGGCGGCTGAGGGATCGACTCGCTGCCGCTGTTGCTGAACCGTTGGTTCTCGGCCGCGACCTTCGACGACGACGAGCCGCAGCTGATGCTCGGGGATGTAGGGGCAGCGCAGGCATAAGGGAGCGGGCGGAAAGCAGATATAAGAGCTGCCCTCCATACAAGCCAGGACCACTGCTTGATGCCGTCGTACATGTCCCATGCATTGGTGGCACCGCAAAGACGGTTTGCCGCAACCTGCCATCTTTTTTGGTCTGGCCAAGCATGACGGTCACCCATGGCATTGATAGCGCGAATCCAAGGGATGACGTCATCTTCAAAGCCGCGAAATGTCCGTATTTGTATGAAATCCAGCTCCTGGAAGTCGCAGCGTATCATCTCCGCCAGGCTACCTGTCCATCGGTCCGAGGAACCAGGGCTGATGTACACGGACAGTGGGGTCGTTGTGGTTGTCGCGGCAGCCGGTTCTACCGCAAAGGAAACATCAACGGTATACCTTCGTGGCTGAGGAGTCTAAGAAGTGCCGGGCATGATATTGTTACGGGGAGGCAAACACAACAGTAAAACGTATTTACAATATATTTACAAGGCGATCAAGCGTCAACCATATGGCCGAGAGCGCGCGCCAGATCATCAGCGTCTTCTTCATCGATGCTCCTCTAACTGAATCATACCGTGACATGACCCCCGGCTGCTCTGATCCAGGCGAATGGTAAGGTTTAAGGCGGGATACGTGAACAACGTCAGTAGGTGATGAAACGGTTGGCGAGGAAGACTCGAGCAGGCCAATCTCACACGTGACGTCTGTTACACGGCGTAAGACACGGGAGGGTCCGGAGTACCGCGAAAGCAATTTTTATGAGAGTCCAACACGCCGAGTCGGAGTCCATAGAAGCACAAGGGCACCCGGAGTATAGATAACGTCGCGATGACGGGAGTCGTAGCGGTGCTTCTGGTGACCTTGCGATGTAGTAAGGCGACGGCGAGCAATTTGGCGTGCATCAGTGGGAAATGGCATCACGAGCGTACTCAGTTGGCAAATGAACGGCATCGGGAATGATAGTGTCAAAAGGTAACGTTGGGTCGCGGCCAAGCAGGAGATAAAAGGGTGAAAAACCAGCAGTCTCATGACGGGAGGAATTGTAAGCGAATGTAACGAAGGGCAACGCAACATCCCAGACTTGATGGTCAGATGATACATACATAGAAAGCATGTCAGTAAGCGTCCGGTTGAAGCGCTCAGTCAATCCGTTAGTTTGTGGGTGGTAAGCCGTCGTAAATGTGTGTTTTGTCGCGCAGGAGCGAAGCAGGTCATCGACAACTCTGGACAGAAAGTAACGGCCACGGTCAGTGAGGAGTTGACAAGGGGCTCCGTGATGTAAGATGACATCGTGTAGCAGGAAATCAGCGACGTCCGTAGCACAACTGGTAGGTAGAGCGCGTGTAATTGCGTAGCGGGTGGAGTGGTCCGTAGCAACGGCAATCCATTTGTTTCCAGAAGTAGAGGTCGGGAAGAAACCGAGGAGGTCAAGGCCAACTCGGAAGAAGGGGGTCAGATGGACCGTGAAGGGGCTGAAGGAGGCCAGCAGGAGGCTTAGGTGGTTTCTTTCGGCGTTGGCAGGGTTCACAAGCAGCTACGTAGCGACGAACAGAGCGGTAAAGACCGGGCCAAAAGAAGCGACGCCGAACGCGATCGTAGGTCCGGGAAATTCCAAGGTGACCAGCGGTCGGGGCGTCATGTAGCTGGCCGAGAACGCTCAAGCGCAGATGCGTAGGAACGACGAGCAACAGTTCGCGTCCGTCCGGGTGGACGTTGTAGCGATATAACGTGTCATCTTTAAGCACGAAGAGGCGAAGGGAAGGATCGGGCGCTGCGGAATCCAGCTTCTGAGTAAGCTCACTTAAAATGGGATCACGGCACTGTTCATCACGGATGTGGCTTAAAGCGGAGAGCGAGAGTACACATGCAGGCGTGTCATCGGAGGCTTCAGGCGGATCCACGGGATTGCGGGACAGTCAGCATCCTGATGCAATCGGCCAGATTTATAAGAAACAGAGTAAGTGTATTTTTGGAGCCGGAGTGCCCAGCGACCAAGACGCCCAGTGGGATCCTTAAGCGACGAAAGCCAGCAAAGTGCGTGGTGATCGGTAGTCACAGTGAAATGCTGGCCATGTAAATAGGGGCGGAATTTTCCCACCGCCCAAACGAGAGCAAGTCACTCCCGTTCTGTAATAGAGTAGTTCTGTTCGGCTAAGGAAAGGAGACGGCTGGCATAGGCGACAACACGGGCATGCCCATTCTGATGCTGGACAAAACAGCGCCGATTCCGTAGCCGCTGGCATCGGTGCGGAGTTCTGTTGGAGCGGAGCTGTCGAAATGAGCCAAGACAGGTGGTGTAGTGAGCGACGTGATGAGGGTAGAGAAGGCGGCAGCCTGTGCAGCACCCCAAAAAAACGAGACGCCTTTCTTCAGTAAGCTTGTGAGAGGGCGTGCGATTTCCGCGAAATTCATCACAAAACGACGGAAGTAGGAGCACAGTCCCAGAAAGCTACGAACTTCCCTTGTGCAAGTCGGAACGGGGAACTGCTGCACAGCTCGAACTTTGTCAGGGTCGGGGCGAACACCGCTTGAGTCGACGAGATGACCGAGCATGATAAGTTGCTGACGTCCGAAGTGCACTTAGACGAATTAAGTTGCAGGCCGGCTTAGCGAAAAACAGAAAGAATAGAAAAAAGTCGGTCGAGATGCGTTTCAAAGTTCGGTGAAAAGACAATGACGTCATCAAGATAACAAATACAAATGGACCATTTAAAACCATGTAAGAGAGTGTCCATCATGCGTTCGAAGGTGGCCGGGGCGTTGCATAAGCCGAAAGGCATGACTTTAAACTGATAAAGGCCGTCAGGGGTAACAAAAGCGGTCTTCTCACGATCCATGTCATCAACGAAAAATACTTGGCGCCGTGAAGGCAATCCAGGGCGTCGTCTATGCGTCGGAGCGGGTACACGTCTTTTTTGGTGATCTTGCTGAGATGCCGGTAGTCCACGCAAAATCGCCAACTGTCATCTTTCTTTTTAACAAGAACCACAGGAGAAGCCCAAGGGCTGCAGGACGGCTCGATTATATCTTTGGCAAGCATCTTGTCGACCTCCTTTTGAATGATGCGGCGCTCAGCTGGAGAGACGCGGTATGGCCGTCGATGGATCGGATGGGCATCGCCAGTGTTTATGCGGTGCTTGACAGCGCAGGTTTGACCCAGAGGACGGTCGCAAAGGTCAAATACATCCCTATAAGAGAAGAGGAGGCGAAGGAGATCGTCAGCGTGGTGGGACGAAAAATCTGGAGCGATCATTTTCTTCAGGTCGGGAGGAGACAGATCTGGCGAAGAAGACGGGATATCGGTGGTGTGCGAGCGACCAGCATCAGGAGGAGACAAGGTCGAGATAACGTAATCGTAGGAGGGCGTAAGCATAGCGAGTGAAATGCCTTGTGGGAGCACTTGTGAACACAGTCCGAAATTAATCACAGGAAGGCAAGTAAGGTTGTCCCGTATAGTAATAACAGTGTGAGGCAAACCAACACTGTGCGTCAACAGAACGGCGGTGATGGGAGCGAGCACATAATCACCGTCGGGAACTGGTGGAGAGGGCGTCAAAGCAACACAAGTCACGGCTTGCGGCGGCAAACGGACGTGCTCAGCAGAACAGACCCGACTCTTGATTGGTCCGGGTTGATCAATTACACTTGGTAGGTCAAGCTGTACAGTACCAGCGGAACAATCGATGAGGGCGGAGTGGGCGGACAAAAAGTCAAGAGCGAGGATGACGTCATTGGAACAGCAGACGAGGACGGTGAACAAAACAGAAGTTTGACGGCCGGCAACACTGAGACGTGCGGTACAAATGCCAGTTACGGGAGAAGTACCACCGTCGGCCACACGGACAACACGTGATGGGGCAGGGGTCATAACTTTCTTCAACTGCCGCGGAGGTGAGAACTCATAACAGAAATATGGGCGCCGGTGTCAATCAAAGCAGTAACAGGTAGGCCATCCACTTCAAGGTCGATGAAGTTCTGATTGGTAGGGAGCGTCAACAGAGGAATTGGAGAGCAGGTCGCAATAGCAGCATCACCTCCAGGAGCTGCAGCCGTTAGTTTCCCGAAGGAAAACGCCGGGAGTAAGACGGGGACGGGGAACGGCGTAGTGGAGGTGACCGAGAAGGTCGGCGTCGTGGGGAGGGCGAGCGGCTGTAATGGGCGGTGGTAGTAGTGGTCTCGGCAGATGTTTCTTGGTCAGGTTGGCTTGGCACCTGGTGCTGGCTTCGGGGTGGATAGCGGAAGCTGGATGAGCTGGGTCGAGAAGACGAGGGCCAAGGACTCCGGCAATATCGTGATATCTTTAGGCACCCTATGTTGACGGTAAACAAGCAGCCGATAGTATACTGCTTGGTCCAGGATACTGTCTTTTAGAAAGTGAGCCCTCGTGAGTGATTCTTTCACACACTTTTTTGTTTTAGAGTTAGGAGTACGAGGCATTTTGTTAGGTGATCTTGTGCGTTTAAGAACTGGAGTGTCCATATCTACATCTCGATTGCTTAGAGAGTCTGAATCGGAATGGCATTCATGATCAACCTGAGCGGAAGTCGAAGGACGTACTGAATCCACACTGTTAGAAGGAAGAGCTGTCTGATATTTAGGTGATGTTGCAAGTAAGGCGACCGTATTTTGTACACTGTTTGTTAGTGTCTGAGATATACCAGCCAATTGAGTTGATATTACTATAGCCAAACATTCAGATAGATATACTAGCATGTTTTCTATAGCCTTTTCCATCGCTTTTTCTATTGCTGCTGTAATTACCTGGGGCATTGACGCATCCATGCCGAGTCACTGACGGGCTGTTACACCGGCATAACACTGGGTGCTGCTCTGAACTTCAAGAGCTTCCCGATGAGAGCACCACCACCTCTTAATTATTTCGATCACCTGGATTTCTTTCTAACTGGCAGGGAAGTTGGAGTAGTCGGCAGCATGATTCGCATTGCATAAACAGCATGACTGCTCCTGAGACGCGCAATCGTTGGCATCATGTTCTTCTTCGCAAAATCGGCATCGAGCACTTGAAAGACGCATTAGCGCTGTGCCCGTGCCGCCAGCACTTCAGACATTCTACTGGTCGTGGAGCTAAGGGTTCAACCCTGTAGATTTATGGACATGCCTTTATCTCTGATGGGCGATCCGTCCCTGCAAATGTCGCTATGATTGTTTCTGTAGGGACCCTCTTACTGTCTACAGGTCTGGTACAGCGGTACATGGAAACTACTACTGCTGCAGAAAATATCTCTAGGATTTCTGGTGGAGCTAAGTTTATGTCCAGACCGCGGACTAGGCCTTTGCAGCAAGCTAGATGAGGAGGGATGAAAGGTCTCACCGGCTACGTACCAAATTTAGTGCATTTGAGCAGATCCTGTACACAGGCCTGGTCTGGTGAACAGCATAGGATTCCCCCACGTCCAGACTGTCTGACCTCGGTGATTTGCTGAAAGTGAGATGAGGTTGCTCGAAGTTCTGATTGAATAGCCTTGGGGTTCTTCATGCGGATAATTCCTCCATTGTTAGGTACCAAAGCCACAGGAACGGTACTGGCTCCACTGCGAAGAAAGAATTCCACCGGTAGATCCTGAGGGGGTATAGAAGCAGACCAGAGGGTAGCCCTCTGGCGCGGAGATGAGACAGACATCACCTTATCAATAACCACCACTGTCTCTCAATAGGATAAGAACGAAACAATAAAGGTGAGAAATGTAACGGCCCGCTACTTGTAAGCCAACCCGGATGAGGACCGGATCACGGCACACCAGCGCAGCTTCCTTCGAACAGGAACGATCAGCCGATCACAGCCAGCCAATTCATCACAGCCGATCGAGCACCGCAACCAGGTTTATCTCCCTCGTCGTCGTTCTATCTCATAGCCACATCCCCACTGCTCCTCATTTGACAGTACAGTTATTTCCCCTGCGGAAAAGGAGGCCGTCCCGGCGACCTAGGGGTAGGACAGCACAGACGGACCATAGTACGGCTTGAGACGCTCGACATGCACAATGTCGCGTCCTCGACAGCGACGATCCAAAGATAGCTCGAGGGGTTCCACAATATAGTTGACTGGAGACGTTTGGTTGATCACGCGGTATGGGCCGTGATACTCCGACGCGAGTTTCGGTGACAGTCCAGAGGTAGGGGCTCGGACCCAAAGCCACACTAGCGAGCCAGCAGCATAGGATGCAAGAGCGTGGGCAGTTTCTTGAAGGTGCTTTTGGCGTTGCTGGTCTTCTGACGTAAATAGACGGGATAGCTTGTGACACTCTTCTCGTGTGCAGGAGCTTCAGACAGGGTAGTGGTTTCCGTGGTGTCAAGGTGGAACGGAATGATAGTATCCATTGTGTAAAAAGGTTCGCGTCCGTACAGGAGAAAGAAGGGCGAAAATCCCGTGGTAGTCTACGTGGCGGTATTGTAAGCATAGGTCAGAAATGGTAGAACATGGTCACATTTGCTTTGGTCGGATGCAACGTACATGGCCAGCATGTCACCAAGAGTGCGATTAAAGCGCTTGGTCATGCCATTAGTCTGCGGATGGCATGCAGTAGTGGTGCGATGAATGATGCGGCATTCTTTGAGGAGAGCCTCAATGACTTCGGAGAGGAAGACGCGGCCTCTGTCACTAATTCCCTGGGAGCTCCGTGGCGAAGGATGATGTGGCGCAGGAGAAACCAGGCGACGTCACGTGCATAAGCACTAGACAAAGGGCAAGTTTCCGCATAGCGCGTAAGATGGTCCATGACCACGATTACCCAAGGGTTGCCGTCTGATGCGGTTGGCAGAAGTCCATAAAAGTCGATACCTATTCGATCAAAAGCACGTGCTGGGCAAGGCAAAGGCTGTAATGGAGCGGTTGAACGATGAGGGGGATCTTTGCGGCGTTGGCAAACGAGACAGGAGCGGACCTAATGACGGATGAATCGATACATCCCTCGCCAGTAGCAACGAAGGCGTAGAGGTGCGTATATCTTTAGTGCACCTACATGTACGCACTGGGGGTCGTCGTGGAACGCTGCACAAATATCCGAACGTAGATGCCGAGGGATGACAAGCAACCATTTGCGGCCGTCCGGGAGGTAGTTACGACGGTACAAGAGCCCGTCGTGAATGGAGAAATGATGTGCTTCGCGACGTAATGCGCGATTTATAGTGGTTGTCGAAGGGGTGGACAAGAAACTGAGCATTGACACATTCCATGCGTCTTCTGCTCGAGAAGAATTTCCGTGGCAGCAAGGGATGACTCGGACAATGGGGCCTTCGGGGAGGTAAGCTCGTCTGTTAGTGTCGAACGAGACAAGGCATCTGCATCCGAGGGTTTTTGGCCAGAACGGTACAGCACTCAAATGTCGTACTCCTGCAGTCGAAGCGCCCATCGAGCAACACGACCGCACGGTTCTTTTAAGGACGACAGCTAGCATAGCGAATGGTCATCAGTTATCACTTCAATTGGGCGGCCATAGAGATATTGGCGGAATTTGGTTATGGCTCAAATTATAGCCAGGCATTCTTGCTCAGTTACAGAGTAGTTCGATTCAGCTTTAGTGAGTGCACGACTGGCGAAGGTGACGACGTACACAGCGAAGCCAGCCTTTCTCTGAGCCAGAACGGCACCAAGGCCGACCCCACTCGCATCCGTGTGTATTTCTGTTGGAGTGCTTGGGTCGAAATGCCGGAGGGTTGGTGGAGACGTCAAGAGAAGACGCAGCTTCGTGAATGCGCCATCGCAATCCGGTGAACAGGTCGAAAGGTTGTGGTCACCACTAAGAAGCTGCGATAAAGGTGCTATTATGGTGGCGAAATTGCGGATGAAGCGGCGGAAGTGACACCAACCCAATGAAGCTGTGCAGGTCTTTCAAGGTCTTTCGTAGTGGAAACTGGGCAACAGCTTGTAGTTTCGCCGGATCAGGGAGTACACCTTCTTTCGACACGACATGGCCGAGGATGAGTAGCTGCCGGGCGACGAAGCGACACTTCATCTAGTTAAGCTGGAGGCCAGCATCGGTGACGCATTTGAGGACGCGTTGAAGTCGAAATAAGTGGGAAGGAAAGTCCGGTGAAAAGATAACGATGTCGTCCAGATAACACAGGCAATCTGCCATTGGAGGCCGCGCAAGATGTTGTCCATCATTCTTTGAAATGTGGCAGGCGCGTTACACACAGCAAAAGGCATCACGGTGAATTCAAATAAACCGTCGGGTATGATGAAGGCCGTTTTTGGACGGTCTGACTCAGCCACTGGCACCTGCCAGTAGCCGGATCCTAAGTATAAAGATAAGAAGAATTGGGCGCCTTGGAGGCAGTCTAGCGTGTCGTCAATACGGGGTAGGGGATAAATGGCCTTGCGGGCGATCTTATTGAGGCGCCGGTAGTCCACGCAAAACGAATTGTGCCATCTTTCTTTTTGACAAGCACTACAGCAGAAGCCCAGGGACCATGCGAAGGTTGTATGACACCGCGTTGGAGCCTGTCTCCAACGTGCTCAGCGATTACGCCACGCTCCGTGGCGGATATACGATATGGCCTGTGGCGTAAAGGCGCATGGTTGCTGGTGTCGATGTGATGGACAACACTGGAAGTACGGCCTAAGCGAGATTGTTGTAGGTCGAATGACGTGCGAAAGCGGTCAAGGAGATAGACGATCTGGGCGTGCTGACCTGGAGTGAGGTTGGGATGAATACACCGGGAAAATGTTGGGTGATAAGGCGGCGTCGGAGGAGAAACTTTAAGGGCCATAGCGTCAACCTGAGGAGAAGCCGGGTTGCGTGTTTCTATTTGCGCCCAAGCCCAGTGCTCGACCGCTGGCGCCGCCATGCGCCGCTCACGCGTACCATGTTTCTAGGTGGTTTCTTTCGCCGAGGGCCCTCGAACACTATCATATGGTTCGCATAAATGAATGCTTTGGAAGCGTGGCTGTATGGCGTTTCGTATCTGGACGCTTGTGTTTGTTTAGCCGATTTTTGAACTTTCATTGGACTGCCTAGCGTGTATGAATTTGTTTTTCATGTGTGTATATATGTAACACAGATAATTTTCACATATAACTACTAATATTTACATGCCATAAAGATAAAAAAAGTGGCTGTATGGCGTAGTGATTACGACGCTCCCTTCGGGACCATCGTTCGCGAGTTCGAATCCTGCCTTGGCTAGAAATTTTTTTTTCTTGGTATAACGCTTTTCTTTTTTTTCGTCTCTGTTTGGCGGTGCGGTCGGTTGAACCCTGGTGCCGCGGTTCTGGGCGCCGATGCGAAGCCGCGGTCGGTGGGGTGTTGCGGAGCGTAGCGTAGCAACACCCCAAACAAAAAAAGCACTGCTCCAGTCAGGTAGACTGCTCCCTCCCTGATAGTGAGAGTATATTTGGATCATCAAAACAGCGATGCGTTTATTTAGGAATACCATTGATCTCTTAATAGCAGCCACAGTCGTGCCTAGCCACCACCAGCCCAGCGTGTTCTCCGTTACAACGGCGGCGGCTAGCACGGCCGCCTGCATCGGCACGCGCTGCGATTCAGGCGGCCGTGCGGCTAGAAACATCGTACGCGCGAGCGGCGCATGGCGGCACCAGCGGTCGAGCACTGAGCTTGGGCGTTGGCACATCATAAAGAAAGCTTGGCTCGATTTCGTCAGCATAACCAAGACACTCATCGTGGAGAAGGCTAGCAGGGCAAGGAAACAGGTTCGAGACATAAAGTGTGCTGGAACCTTGTCGAATGGCAAGAAGTACAAAAGGAAGCAAGAAGGGATGACGGCGAGCAACAAGTTTAGACGGCGTGAAAATAATTGTGGAGTCGGAAAACTCAACGCAGGAAACGGGTACAAGTGCGCCAGTGTATGGAGGAATCTCCGTGTCGGCGGTGACGAACACACGAGCGGAAGCCTCAGCAGTATCTTCAAACACGTTGGTGCCGAATGGCGACGGAGCGAGTTCAGCACGGGTAAAATCTATAACGGCATGATGAGATGACAGAAAGTCCCATCCTAAAATCATCGCGTGGGAGCAGCGGGGCAGAATATCAAACTCAACATGGTATAAAGTGTCGCTTATAACAACACGCACGGTACACTTCTTTAAGGGTTCAATCGGTGCAGCGCTTGCTGTACGTAATAAAACGGCAGAATATGGCGTCGCGACTTTCCTTAGTTGAAGACGAAGCTGGTCCGAAATCACTGATATTGCTGCTCCCGTGTCTACAAGCGCATGAACGGCAATGTCTTCTGCATAAACTTCAAAGACGTTTGCAGGAAATAAATTAGGTCCTGAGAAGTTCGTTGAAATCGCAGTTCTTGCCTCCGGAACTGCGTTCCTTAGTTTTCCTCTCGGATAGCTTCAGGGCGACAGACAAGTGGTCACAGAGAACGCCGACGGGTCGACGGAGACCGACGGGTATTGAAGGTTCGGGAAGCAGGAGGTGTGGCTTCGAAGTGCTGAGCAGCAGTAGCGGAACGGAAGGGAGAGTCGAAACTGCTGCTTTGTGCCCTCAGAGAATCCGAAGGATACCATCCGCGCCAGCGGCAAAACCGTGCTACA